>NC_135812.1:30709618-30710735 GCF_964213995.1 Mustelus asterias
TGGTGTGGTGTGGTGCGTGGGTGGTGGTGTGGTGCGTGTGTGGGGGTGTGGTGCGTGTGTGGGGGTGTGGTGCGTGTGTGGGGGTGTGGTGCGTGTGTGGGGGTGTGGTGCGTGTGTGGGGGTGTGGTGCGTGTGTGGGGGTGTGGTGCGTGTGTGGGGGGTGTGGTGCGTGTGTGGGGGTGTGGTGCGTGTGTGGGGGTGTGGTGCGTGTGTGGGGGTGTGGTGCGTGTGTGGGGGTGTGGTGCGTGTGTGGGGGTGTGGTGCGTGTGTGGGGGTGTGGTGCGTGTGTGGGGGTGTGGTGCGTGTGTGGGGGTGTGGTGCGTGTGTGGGGGTGTGGTGCGTGTGTGGGGGTGTGGTGCGTGTGTGGGGGTGTGGTGCGTGTGTGGGGGTGTGGTGCGTGTGTGGGGGTGTGGTGCGTGTGTGGGGGTGTGGTGCGTGTGTGGGGGTGTGGTGCGTGTGTGGGGGTGTGGTGCGTGTGTGGGGGTGTGGTGCGTGTGTGGGGGTGTGGTGCGTGTGTGGGGGTGTGGTGCGTGTGTGGGGGTGTGGTGCGTGTGTGGGGGTGTGGTGCGTGTGTGGGGGTGTGGTGCGTGTGTGGGGGTGTGGTGCGTGTGTGTGGGTGGGGTGCGTGTGTGTGGGTGGGGTGCGTGTGTGTGGGTGGGGTGCGTGTGTGTGGGTGGGGTGCGTGTGTGTGGGTGGGGTGCGTGTGTGTGGGTGGGGTGCGTGTGGGTGGGGGTGCGTGTGGTGGGCTGGGTGCGGTGTGTGTGCGTGGGGTGGGGGTGGGGTGTGTGTGGGCTGGGTGCGGTGTGTGTGCGTGGGGTGGGGGTGGGGTGTGTGTGTGTGGGTGGGGTGTGTGTGTGTGGGTGGGGTGTGTGTGTGGGTGGGGTGTGTGTGTGTGGGTGGGGTGTGTGTGTGGGGGTGGGTTGTGTGTGTGTGGGTGGGGGTGTGTGTGTGGGTGGGGTGTGTGTGTGTGGGTGGGGTGTGTGTGTGTGGTGGGGTGTGTGTGTGTGGATGGGGTGTGTGTGTGTGGGTGGGGTGTGTGTGTGTGGGTGGTGTGTGTGGGCGTGTGTGGTGTGTGTGTGTGGGCGGGGGGTGGGTGGGTGGGGATGGGTGTGTGTGT
>NC_135812.1:30710935-30951607 GCF_964213995.1 Mustelus asterias
CCCCTCCAGTTCAGCTGTTACACTTCTTCCAGATTTTGGCTTTGCCACAGTTGGAGGAGTGGGAGACCCTATTGTACTGGGTAAACCTTGTTGAACAGGAGGTTGTGGTCATCCTGACATTAGGTTGGTCGATCTTAATCCTATGTATTTTCTTCTTTGGAGTTGAACCGCTGCTTATCAACTCTCCACCTGGTGTTCTGGATGGTCATTGGTTTATCCCATTCCTTATGGAGAGGAGAAACCCTCCACTCAGCAGCAGTGCTCACTTTTGTTTTTCTTGCTACTTGGGTTTGTCGTGATGCATGTGGGAGTTTACATTTCAAGAATGTGGAACCTGACCCACTTCAGCCCAAAAATTTGATCACTCTTGCATTCCAGTTTCAAGCTGGTACGATTCTGGTAAGTTCAGAGCTATCTGTAGACTCTTATCTAAGTTTAACAACTTCACCTGGGCATTCAGTTCTTTTTACAATGTTTCTTCCATGGTTGGTGGCTGCTCCTTAAACTTTTTTAATTCATTCGTTAGATTTTCAGACGGCTTTGTAGTACTGTCTTTGTCTGTTTTCAAAGTCTGGATTTGCTATCCCATGGTGCATATCTCATCCTTCATGTTGTTCAGATTGGATCAGAGTTCAAGAATTTCATCAGTTTTTAGTCGTTAATTCTGCTTTCAAGCAACTGTTCTGCTGCATCAGTAATTCTTTCTCCTGTTCCAGGCAATTTCCATGATGCTTGCTAAAAACCTCTGATGCTTGAAGTTCACAGAATCATAGAACCCCTACAGTACAGAAGGAGGCCATTTGGCCCACTGAGTCTGTACCGACCACAATCTCACCAGGCCCTATTCCCATAACTCCACACGTTTACCCTGCTAATCCCCCTGACGCTAGGGTCAATTTAGCATGGCCAATCAACCTAATCTGCACATCTTTGGAGTGTGGGGGGAAACCCACGCAGATACGAGGAGAAAGTGCAAACTCCACACAGTGGCCCGAAGCTGGAATTGAACCTTGGTCCCTGACGCTGTGAGGCAGCAATGCTAACCACTGTGCCACCATGCCACCCCAAAGTTCCTCAAGTTTTAATTGCAGATCTACCTTTTGTTGAATTTGTTTCCTCAAGATTATCATTTAGGTGTTTCAAGTGTTCTGCTTCCTGTGAATGATATTCTAATATTCTCATCACTTCCCATTTTTCCTTTTCAAACTAATCTTTTGTATGTGGTAGTTGGTTCCCTATGCTGATCTGTTTTTCCTTCGAGCATAATTCCCCTGGACTATCCTTCAAATTGGGGTGTCTTGTTGAAGTTGTACAAGACATTGGTAAGGCCACACTTGGAATGCAGTGTACAGTTTTGGTCACCCTATTATAGAAAGGATATTATTAAACTAGAAAGAGTGCAGAAAAGATTTACTAGGACGCTACCGGGACTTGATGATTTGAGTTATAAGGAGAGGCTGGATAGACTGGGACTCTTCCTTGGATCGTAGGAGTGATCTTATGGAGGTCTGTAAAATAATGAGGGGCATAGATCAGCTATATAGTCAACATCTTTTTCCAAAGGTAGGGGAGTCTAAAACTAGAGGGCATAGGTTTAAGGTGAGAGGGGAGAGATACAAAAGGGTCCAGAGGGGCAATTTGTTCACACAGAGGGTGGTGAGTGTCTGGAATGAGCTGCCAGAGGTAATAGTAGAGGCTGGTACAATTTTGTTTTTTAAAAGGCATTTAGACAGTGACATGGGTAAGATGGGTATAGAGGGATATGGGCCAAATGCGGGCAATTGGGACTAGCTTCGTGGTAAAAATTGGGAGGCATGGACAAATTGAGCCAAAGCGCCTGTTTCCATGCTGTAATCCTCTGATTCTATGAGTCAGGTGGTTCAGCACTACCACCAGGTGATGTGTCAGGATTTTCAAAAATATTTATTTTTAACTCTTCCAGAATGTTCTCTGCCTCTCTGGCACCATTGTGTGGTTAACTTGGGAATTGTCTTTCCCTCTTTTGTAGCTTTACTGGTGGTTTTCTACCCCTCTTTCTAAGGTCTGTGCACTCCACAACTTGAAGGTTAAAATATTTGTCAAAGACTTCTAATATTTTATCAAAGCTGGTTTAGGATTCATCAATGCACTGAATTGGGACTATTTCATCAGCAAGTTCACTAAACGAGTATAAAAATGTATTAGCTTGGCCCACTCCTGAAGTACATCAATAATTCAAAATGTTCTTCTCCAGGACAACCTATTTAGCATTAGGTTTGACCCTACCATGAGTCCAAACTGGTTTGATCAGGTAAATTTTTGATCCATTGGTGTTTGAGATTAAAAGTGTGTGTATAGCTCCAAATGCTGTAAGGAAATTTAAGATAGCATCACTGTATGATTCTTCTCAACAAAATTTTCCCAGATTTTGCCGTGCTCTCTCAGTAATGGCGTTCGCAATTGTGCGTTGTAAAACTTTTGGCAGCGACTCCCTGGATCAATGTCTCTGAGTCTCCTCCGCGATATTTAAGTATTTTTGGGTCATGGAACCATTTATTTCCAGCTTTTGCTGGGTCTTAAAAATGCCGATTTTTATTTTTCTTCAAAGTATTGATTTTTGTTTGTTTGGAGTAAGTTTGGCCGTCACAGTCTGGTGCCAACCTGGAATACGGTGGTGTTTGCATTGCTTTTTTAATATGCCAATTCTGTCTACTAATTTAAAAGCTTTTGTAACTCTTTCTGGCCAAAGATTGTCGTCCACCCCTGCTGGGTCCTCAGACTGTATTCATTCTGTATTGAAGGTGGACTTCCACAGGATTGAGAGGCATTTTCTGCTGCAGTGTGGAGTTTTATTTCTACCTTCTGCTTCCAAAACTACTTCAGAGATTTTCTCTGGTGAACTCCTGCTTCATCACTTATGGTGCTTCTTGTCAGGCTTGAATGCTTCTGTTTTTCAATCTTCCAAGTTTTAAATTTCTTCTCCCGTATTTGAGAGGTTTTGTGTTGTTCAGATTGCTGGCGCAATGTTATAAGATCTTGTGTGTAATTTGTTACGTCTCATGAAGAGGTTCTGATTCTTGTATAGTTCAACGTAAGTGTTAATGAACTGGTTGTGACTATGTACATATATACAGTATAAGGTCTAAGCTATGAGTTTTCTCCATGCTTGCCTCTGCACACATCTCTGTCCTGTAATTTTCTTTGTTCTTTTTTAGTTAAGTCGGGCAGTATGGTCGGTGCAGGCTTGGAGGGCCTAAGGGCCTGTTCCTGTGCTGTAATTTTCTTTGTTCTTTAGTACAGTACTGGCTTCTAGACTTGGGTCATGTGCTCCTTTACATCTCGGTGTGGGCGGTACAGTACCCTGTGCCACATTCTCAGCCAGACCATTATACTCAAATAGGATCCACTTCGGAAGCCACGTGCTCCTCTCTTGCTGGGATTCATAAGGCCTGCAGTGTTATGCAGCTAGGAGTAACAAACTGTGCTGCCCTTAATTTCTAGATACTGGTTTGAGAGTGACATCTGCGGTATTTCTCACATATTCTACATTGAGATTACAAACTTTCACCCACTTTGTGTAGTACTGCTCAATTTTACCAGCGTGCAGCCCTCCTTTTTCCAACTTCCAAGATAGCCAAGTTCCGCATGCATGAGGATGGCCTCAACCGGATCTTGGGTTCATGTCACACTACATGTAACCCGCGCCATTTGGCCTGGGCTTGCAAAATCCTACTAACTGTCCTGGCTTGAAACAATTCGCACCACTTTAACCTGTGATTATCCCTCTCTCCACTTGCATTATGTCTACCTGTAAAGTCTTGGTTACATGTTAAGACTCGCATTCCAACCATTATCTTGCAATTGAGTCTCTGTCTATATATATGCCATATTTGTGAACCCAATTCTCCACTCACCTGATGAAGGAGCAGCACTCCGAAAGCTTGTGATTCCATAGAAACCTGTTGGACTTTAACCTGGTGTTGTGAGACTTCTTACTGTGCCCACCCCCAGTCCAATGCCAGCATCTCTACATCCTTTTTCTATGGACTAACATTGTTGATTTCCTTCTTATTTAAAAAGTTTCATTAAATGTGACTTTACAAATCCCACAATTGCCATTTTCATTTGAACCACAGCAGAATTCCAAATCATTTACTGTAATGATTCAAATTCTGGCAGACCGATTTTAGAAAGAGCTTCTGTAGAATCCAGATGAAATTTCCATTTCCAAGAGGTTGCTGCTTTTGAGTTGGCATCGGGAAACATATTTTTCTACCTAGTAGAAAATACAAAATACTGTTATTTAAAAAAAAATCTGGGTGCTTGCATTGGCACGGATGGCCAAACGTTTGATCTCAGTAGTACTCATTTTGAAACTTGGATTGGCATTTTGAAAGCAAATTTGAGGCCAAGTGATGGCCAGCAGAGATTGGATTTAGTCATGCCTCACCTTCCACTGGCCAATTCCCCTTTTATTTTTGTCAAAGTGGCCATGTTCGCAAGTGACTGTTCATCCCGGATGTACATCCTGCTCGATCCAAGTAGAAATGAATTCTGGAAATAATTGGCTAGTTTATTTAATTTTTTAAAGAAAAGATCGACAGTTGAATTGCAATGAGAAAGAAGGACTTGATTCACCACCATTGTTTTTTGAAGAATTTGTTTTCCGCATCTACACCCGATTAATCTTCCCAGGCCGTGGCAACTTCAGAATAATTTGATGACCATTTATTTTAGAAAAGTTCAAAGATGACTACAGACAATATAACTCCATTAAAGGAGCCACAGTGTCTGGTGAATTCAGTTCGGAGATGGTGAGGACATATTTCCTTTCTCTGTTCGGGAATGACGGCTGAAGGCTGAAGTATAGTGGGCTGCGAGCTCTAGGCGTGTAGAATAGCATCACTAACATTCACTGGTGGATAAGACGAGGCACACGTGCTCCTATTTTAATGGAGAAATCTCATCTTCAGCAAATTAAAGAAGTTAGGATTCAGTATTTATAAGGGGAAAGGAAAATGCAATTTTTTTTTTGTAATTGAATAACCTGAGAGTTTGAAATGATCAATTGGAGAGACCCGCGTGTGCATTAGATGATGGATATGTGTCTGGAACCAGCGGTTCACTGAGAAATGAACTGCCAAATGGTGGCAGTTGCAGGTCACTAGACTGAACGGTGAATGAGTGATGGAGGAAAGTCTCATTGCTGGTTTACATTTCATTAGAAGCCGTCAAAGGAATTGATGTTTTTTTTATTTTGGCACACTTTGAATTTTCAAGCATTACATTTTGCTTTAAAAATTGTGGTGACATCATGTCTTTACTCTGTGTAAGGATCGCCCCTGCAGAAGGCTGTTTGTATTCTGCTGCTTTGTATTTAGACATCCCGTGAGGGGATGTGGAAGGTTGTTGTGGTCCTAACAGAAAATTGCGATATCATGGAGATTGTAGACAATAATCTGGCTGGTGAGGGTTGACGAGGGTGATTTGTGTTGTTCTGAGGGTTGTAGGGGGTGATTTGCATTGTTGTGGGAGGTTTAGGGGTGATTTGTTTGTTGTGAGGGTTGTAGGGGGTGATTTGTGTTGTAGGGGGTGATTTGCGTTGTTGTGGGGGTTGTAGGGGGTGATTTGTGGTGTTAGGGTTGTAGGGGGTGGTTTGTGTTGTTCTGGGGGCTGTAGCGGTGCTTTGTGCTATGGGAGGTTTAGGAGGTGATTTGTTTGTTGTACATCTTTACAGCTGTTTTGCATTTTGCTCAACTGTGTGTTTGGCAAATCTGGGAATCATCGCTGTGCTTAAAGAACTCCGCTAATATCAAATCCACACAGGCCACAAGCTTTCTTTCCTCTCGTTCCAGCCTTCCCTAAGTCTAGAGAGCGTATGCACTCTTTATAAAAACCTAGGCTTGGGGACCCTCATGGGTGATCACAGCTGGAGTTTAACAGTCTAAAACTATGCAGCCTGCCATCACGGAGTACTCTTGGTGCACTTTGCCATCATTAGGACATTTGAGGTTATCTAGAGCTGAGTGGAGAGGAATCCCGATTTACAGGGACAAGTCCCAGTTAAAGAACCACTTTGTCTGTTAAACATCAGCACTGCCCTGGAGTGCAGCAGAGCCACTTAGCTGCTGTGTATGATTATGGAGCCTGCCATGGGAGGTTGCCTTAGTTTCCATTTTGCATCATTGGGCGTATCATCTTGGATGTGATGGGTTTGAGGAAAATAGTGGGGGGGGGAAAAAAAATCAAATTTTTATTTTGAACAGCAATCTTGAAATGGAATGTGCAGCCTTGCAATGTATAGCAAAGATTAAGTAATTGGAAGTGATGGGAAATGATATGAGGGAAGACACTATAAAAGACGGGCGTCATTGAGTATGCATACGAATATGCCATGATGCATTGTATGAATGCCCGTGTCAAAAATAAGTGCTGGTTTCAGAAATAATCCACCACAAATAAACTAGTAGGTTTCCTGCCGCTTGCCGAGATTATAATGGTACAAATCCCTCGTGCCAGCTTATTCTGATGATGACAAAAATTGATATTGGTTCAAATGCTCCAAGTTAATATATTGAAATTGTATTTTTTCCTCATTATTCTTACACGCCAGTCATTTGCTGAAGGGCTGAATCAGATGTACGTACAGGGTTGGAGCCTCCTTGTACTGCCAGCCAGAAGCAGTTAACTATTTAATTTTCTGTCAGGTTTTTTTTTTAATTGAGTGTGCTTGAGAAATCACAGACACGCAGTGTTATCCCGGATGACCTTGCCACATCATAGGCCTGCAATGCCTGTGAAGACTCCCTACAGCAACAATGGCACTTAAATACTGGAAGAGAAAAAAATAAAGGCGTTTCAAATTTGAGAAGCAAAAATGATAATCAGAATGTGCTGTAAATAATGTGTCAATGTGAGTGCATTTGTGTACTTTGCCATGCACGTTTTGGTCTTTGGAATTATGAAACATCTTTAATACTAGTTTCAAAGGACTACGAAGGACCTAAGGCAAAGAAGTGTAACAATTGCCTATTAACGCTGTTTTGTTCCACACTATCAAAACCTTTCATAATTTTAAATATCACTACAGTGGCACGGTGATTAGTAATCCTGCCTCATGGCGCCAGGGACCCAGGTTCAATTCCGACCTTGGGTGACTGTCTGTGTGGAGTTTGCACATTTTCCCCGTGTTGCGTGGGTTCCCTCCAGGTGCTCCGGTTTCCTCCCACAGTCCAAAGATGTGCAGGTTAGGTGGGTTGGCCATGCTAAATTGCCCCTTCGTGTTCCAAGATGTGTCGGTCAGATGGATTGGCCATGGTAAATGTGTGGGGTTACAGATATAGGGTCGGGGGAAAGCCCTGGGTAAGATGACTCAATGGGCTGAATGGCCTACTTCTGTCGTGTAGGGATTCTATGATTAGATCACCCCTCAGCCTTTTTTTTTCAGAGTCCCAGCCTGTCCAACCCTTTTCCTGATGTGTATCCCCGCCCATGTCTGGTATCTCTGCTTCTCGACATTGCCTGTAAATCCTTTTATTATAGTATGGTGACCAGAACTTTTTTGCAGTACTCTCGTGGTCTAACAAAGTTTCAATACAGATAACGTCCCTACTTTCCAATTCTTTCCCTTTAGAAATAAAGCCTGCTGCTTGCTTTGCCTATTTTTTAGCGGCTTTGCTAACCTGTAGCATGATTTGTAGTGATTGTGTATTTTGTGCCATGAGATCTGTTTGTTCCAGTACCCCAGCTGGACTTGCACCTATCGGGTAATTGGTGACCTGCCTATTCTTACCACCAAAACATCCTAACTCAACGTTTGTCGGCGCTGAACTTGATTCACTAACCATTTGTGGTTTCTGCATGGTTAAGTTGTCTGCTCACATTTGAACATTGAGAGGAATGTGTGAAGAATGGGCACTGGGGTAAGGTTGAGTAGGATTCCTCGAGTATGGGACTATCCGTGCCACAAGATGAGTGCCTTCAAGAGAGAAAAGGAGAAATCATACATCTGTGTGCAAAGCGGTTGTCAGCCTGCAGGCATCAGGTGATCATCTGATGAATATATTCTTCAGCTTTGGGACACTTTGTATCCCTGGCAACCCCAGTCCCTGTACAAAGTGAAGGTCCAAGTCCCTGACCTAAAAATCCAACTACAATTTTTCTTCGCAATCGTAGATTTTGAACTTGTGTGTGTGAATGACTTAAGTATGTAACTACAGTGTGTCCAGATTACTTTGATCTTTCTTTAATCGATTCCTCTTCCCAAATGCCTTCCTGCCCATGAAACTGCACCCTGCACCCACACCGCGAGTTGCCAAGACTCGTACATGGCTTTTCCTGCGATTGTGCTTGTTCAGAGGCACTCTTTAAATTACAGTCAGATTTTGCTGGGGCAGGAAGCAATAATTTTTCTCATGTTTTTGTTCTTATTGAGATCGACGCTGTTATTTTCTGGTTCTTTTTAATGCATTTTTACATCATTAGTACAAGGCAACGTCTCCAATTGCAAGTTCATAAACACGTTTATCTAATGTAGATTAATGGTGGTTCAATGAGTTGAAACTTTAATTTTTCATGCCTAATTACAAATCCTGCATGTTCAGTGCATTCCTTGAGATTGTTGTTTAGCTATTTACTCCAATCGTATGTAAATGTTTCACTCTCTTGTCCAATTTCGGCATCTTGGAGTTCAAGTTCCTTTGTCAAAAGCAGCATTTTAGTGCCCCCAGAAAAAAGAAAAAAAACAAAAGACTTACTGCTGTCTTTATTTAGCAGTCTTCAGAACCGCCAGACATCCCAAAGGACTTTTAGAGACAATGAGATAACTTTCAAATATAGTCACTCACTGCTGTGATGTAGGAAATGCAGCAGCTAGCAAGCTTTTTTTAAAAAAGCAATCCAATAATGACCAGATAATCATAGAATCCCTACAGTGCAGAAGGAGGCCATTCGGTCCATTGAACCTGCACCAACAACAATCCCACCCAGGCCCTATCCTGGTAACCCCACATATTTACCCTGCTAATCCCCCGACACTAAGGGGCAATTTAGCATGGCCAATCAACCTAAACTGCACATCTTTGGAGTGTGGGAGGAAACCGTGGCACCCGAAGGAAACCCACGCAGTCACGGGAAAAAAGTGCAAACTCCACACACACATCCGAGGCTCGAATTGAACCCGGGTTCCTGACGCTTGTGAGGCAGCAATGCTTTTATGGTGTTGCTTGAGGGACAACTTATTGTCTGGGGCACTAGGTTAATCCTTCTTCAGAGCACAGACAGGAGCCTCAGTTTAGCACCTCATCTGGAATACGGTACCTCTGACAGTGCAGCACTCTTTCATTGCTGAACGAGAGTGTCAGCCTCAATTTCTGTGTTCTGGTCCTGGAGTGGGTCTTGAACCTAGGCCTCCTGTCCCACTCGCATGAGTCACAGTTGACACCTAGGTAATATCCCTCTCTTTTCAAAGAAGGTGTCCTGGTCAACGGCGATCCCTCAACCAACATCACTGAAACGATTCTAAATGGAAAATACTGCGGATGCCGGGAATCAGAAATGTTGGGAAATACCCAGCAGGTCAGGCAGCCTCTGTGGAGAGAGAAACAGAGTTGAAGCTTTTAGAGGACAATCTCTCCAAAGTTGCTGCATGACCTGCTGAGTATTTCCAGCATTTTTTTAATTTTGTGAAACAATTACCTCGTCATTCATCGCATTATTTGTTTTTATAAACCTGCTGTCTCCAAATTGGCAATGTTGTTGCGTTACAGCTACGACTACACTTCAAAGCTAATGAGTTGGCTCTGGGGCGTCCTGAGGTTGTGCGAGGTGTTCTATGAATGCAAGTTCATTTTCTCTTTAGAAAGAGGCGAGGGACCAGCTTCATTTGATTGCATGTGCGAGAAGAGAGGTCTGCTACTTGTCTGGCCAGGGGGAGCAAAATGCATCCTTTTGACAAAGAAACCTGAATTCCACCATGTTCAGGAGGCGGTTTATATAACTGAGCCATTAGCTAAAAGAACAGCCTACTTTATGCACCAGTGCTTAAGTCCATCGCTTTTAATACCAATGAATCTTATAAGTACGCAACTAATTGGGCAAGAAATCTTGTGCATATAGAAGGCAGTTCAGATAGCCTGTGGGGAACAAGGTAAAGGCTCAGGGATTGAAATCCCAGTCAGGGGCAAGGCAGAATGGTCAGTGCTTAGGAAGCCCAAAGTTCCCTTGTGGGGCCTAGAAGAGCACCCCTACTCCTACAGGCGCAAAAGGAGTACTGTATGTAAACTTGACAAGAAACTCACCTTACAGTGCCCTTTCTGGGCCTGGTTAATGTTGGCTTGCAGGTGGTGTCACATGGAAATCCATGACTGCTCTTCCGCTCAGACCTTGGGTTTAAAACGGCAGGAAGGGCCCCAGTGTTACCATCAGCTTCGGGTTGTGTGTCTGCACTTTAAAGTTGTAAGTTGGCCAAATTGGAGCAGGAACGAAGTTGGCAAAGCCCTACTCCACTTTAATGACCGCCCTCTGCCTGATTTCCACCATGCATTGGTTGGGAGGGTGGGCAGGATTTGGTGTGGAGGCGGCCTTAAAACTGACCCCATAATCTCAGGCCTGAGGCCTGGTATTCAAGCCAACAATAAAGGGTTCTTAATATCAGGCATGGGCTTGAACTGCAGGCAGGAAGAAATGTCACCCTCGCAGGTGTGATTTTGATGATCACCAATTCGGTTGGATGTGGTCTATTTTTGAACAGTTTTACTTAGAAATGAAAGCTATAAATTTGTATTGATGCGTCGTGGTGTTGGCATGACTAATAATTATGTCACCAGTAAAAAATTTATTGCAGATAAATTCTGTATCCCCCCAGTGTATATTGTTTTTGATGAGAACGGTCTGGAAGTTTCTATAATTGTACTAATCCGCAGGAATTTCTGGGAAATCAGTTCTTTCAAGATAAGATACAACAGAAAGCAGATATAGGGAACGACAGTGCAGACCTCTATCACACCTGCTTTTTGTCATAGAGACTGTTTTATTATACAGGTATTAAAACCAAACATTTTAAGAATTCAACATTATTCATTTAGACTGACATGACGTGACTGTTCAAAACCGCAAGAAGGGCACAAAATTCTTAAACTGCATTCAAGAGCGGGGTGGCATAGTGGTTAGCACTGCAGCTTACAGCGCCAAGGACGCAGGTTCGATTCTGGCCTTGGGTCACTGTCAATGTGGAGTTTGCACATTCTCCCCATGTCTGCGAGGGTTTCCTCCCACAGTCCAACGATGTGCAGGTTAGGTGGATTGGCCATGTTAAATTGTCCTTTAGTGTCCAAAGATGTGCAGATTAGGTGGTAACGGTAAAGTCGCCATCGTCCCAGATGGCCATAAGCTGCGCTCCCCTTTGATGGGGGAGAGTTGGCTGGTTGTGATTTAACCTGAAGATCATCGCATCCCAAGCGAGGGGCAGTTGAAAAGGCGGGCCTTTGTGAAAAACCTCAGCCAGTACGGGAATTGAATCCATGCGATTGGCGTTGCTCTGCATCGTATACCAGCTGTCCAGCTAACTGAGCTAAACCGACCCCTGGGATTAAGTGGATTAACCATGATAAATGTGCAAGTTTACAGGGGAAGGGTGGAGGGGAGGACCTGGGTGGGATGCACTTTCAGAGAGGTGCAGACTCGATGGGCCAGATGGTCTCTTCTGCGCTGTGGGGATTCAATGATTCTATTCTATTTGCCGTTTTCATGCATGAAGACAATTCTGAGTCTCAAATGATTCCTGTTTCCGTGAACCCATTCACCCATTTTCACAGGATCGGAGAATGATGCATTGAGCAAACCTGTGTAGTCATCTCCAGATTAAAGACATCCATGCCCAGGCACTGCGGTTCCCCTAAAGCATAAACCACCAACAAAATATTGGTTGTATCACTGATTTTCCTGTGTTGCTTGCGTTCTTTTTCCATCAGTCACCAAGAATTGTTCTGCGTCCTGTCACATATATTAAAGTGGCATTTCCCATTGGAATTTATTTCATATACAGCTGTAGGCATTAACATTCTAACGCTCAGGGTTATTGAAGAAAGGCTGGAAAGTACTCAGCATGTCTGGCAGCATCTGTGGACAGGGAACAGGGTTAAGATTTCAGCTCCGTGTCTTTCCAACAGAACTGGGAAATGTTGGAAACGGTTTTGAGCAAGTGAACGGGCAGAGGGGTGGAAAATGAACATGAGGGAAGCTCTAGAAACATTGAAACTAGAAGTAGGAGTAGGCCCTTTGAGCCTGCTCCACCATTCATTATGATCATGGCTGATCATCGAATTCAATATCCTGATTCCCCACTTTCCCCCACATATCCCCTGATCGCTTTAGCCCAAAGAGCTATATCCAATTTCTTCTTGAAATCAAACAGCATTTTGGGCTCAATTATTTTCTGTGGTAGTGAATTCCACACATTCACCACTCTCTGAGTGAAGAAATTTCTCCTCACCTCAGTTCTAAAAGGTTTACCCCTCATTCTCAAACTATGACCCTGAGTTCTGGACTCTCCCATCATTGGGAAATTCTTTCTGAATCTATCCTGTCTAATCCTGTTAGAATTTTATAAGTTTCTATGAGATCCCCTCTCACTCTTCTAAATTTCAATGAATATAATCCTATTTTTCTGTGATACATTAGAAGGCAGGAGAGATTAAATGACCAAAGGTTGCCTGGTGCGAAGCTCTACAGATGCTGCCTGTCCTGCTGAGTGTTTCCAGCATTTTATGTTTTTAATACTGATTTCCAGCAGCAGCAACATTTGGCTTTTGTTCAGAACATAATTAGATGTTACCATGGCTGAGAAGGGAGTTAATGCATTGGAGGGATGCACTTTGATGCTTAGCCTTTTCCACAGCACTGATTTTGCTGTGTTCCGGCCATTATCCCGGGGCCTCAGGATATTTGGAAAGGGAGATCGCTGGGTGTTGTATGAAGGCAATGATGCTTTCACAAGGCTTTTCCCATGTAGTGGTTGTTCAGTTTCGTTGTACTGTCTGGAACTAACAACGATATAAGTATCAGCAGCACAATTCAAAATGGATGGTTGGGACCGGCGACGTTTAGGGCAGTGATCGGGGTGGGGGGAGGAGAGAGATGGGGGCTATGTCCAGCGGAGTGACAGAAGATCCCCCAGTGCTCTGTGTACACTGTGTATACAGTGCACTGGGAGTTTGGGGCACCTGTGCAATGGCACCTTTAGAGCTCAGCAGCTGGCTTCCCAGTGAGAATAGGCACCGCCCCCTCCCCCAACTGGCAAGAATCACATTTGGGCTCTTTTTTGTTCTAAGTACTGAAAAATTGGGAGCTTGCCCAAAATATCAGTGCAATTCTCTCCTATTTTCACCCTCGTTCGGCATTTAGAATTTTTTTGATAAGATCACCCCTAAAGGTTTCACTCTCCCCAATATTTAACTGGAGAAATGATCTGCACACCCAGCACTGGATATCAGACAAGGTGTCTGACAATTTCGATCTCGGTGGTGGCAAGGCAAAGCTAGGTGTTGTCAGTGTGCGCGTGGATGTTGTGTCCTCTGCTGATATCACTGAGGGGCAGCATGTAGTTGAGAAAGAGGAAGGGGGCGATATGAATAAAAACCTAGAGGATGTTGTATAGGGATGGAGAAGCTATGGATGGCGATTCTCTGGCTGTGATTAGATAGATAAGAATGAGGCAAGGCAAGCACAGGCCAATCAACTGGCTGAAGGTGGCAAGATATTGAAGAAAGGCAGCCAAGCCTATTTAGTTTTTATGCCTCCCCTGACCCTAATCTAACCCTAATAGCATATCTTCCATTCTTTTCTTCTTCTTGTGCTTACCAAGCTTCCCCTTGAATGCATCTATGCTATTCCCCTCTTTGTGGTAGTAATGCCCGCATTCTTACCGCTCTTTGCTTCAAGAAGTTGCTCCTGAATGCCCCATTGGCTATATTAGTAACCATCACATATTTATGATCTCTAGTTTGAACTCCTCCACAAGTGAACACATCTTCAACATCAAACCCTTCCATAATCTTTAAGCCCTCAGCCTTTTCCCTAGAGAAAAGAACCAAAGCAGATACTCATTTTTGATAAGTATATCCATTGTTGTGAGTAATGTTTGCATCTCCTCTCCTGTCTTGACATCATTTTTGTATGATGGAGTCCAGAACTGAATGCAGTACGAGCCAATGCTTGATACAAACTAGGGCCCCTCCTTTTGAAGTTAATCTGGAAAGGAAACCCAGTTCTTGGCTTCCTTCCTTAAAGACTTTATTAACCAGCATTGTTACACTGCATGATTGATGTAATTGTACTTTCAATCCTTTTGTTCCTCTACCTTCTTTCAGCCTTTTACTATCCAAACCATATGTGGCTCCCTTATTCTTGCTTCCAAAATGCACATATATATTGAAATTGATTTACCAATTAGACATCCATTTTGTAATTTTCTTCATGCTTTGTCATGTATTTTGTCAGGTTCTTCCTCAATATTTGTTTTGTTTTGATTTATTATTGTTAAACGTATTTGTATACAGTGAAAAGTATTGTTTCTTGCACGCTATACAAACAAAGCATACCGTTCATAGAGAAGGAAAGGAGAGTGCAGAATGTAGTGTTACAGCCATAGCGAGGGTGTAGAGAACGATCAACTTAGTGAGAGGTAGGTCCATTCAAAAGTCTGATCCACTACCCCCACCACCACCGCCATCCATAAAGGTTAGGTGTTATCCACACGTTTTTATATTTCAAGGTTGCATTTCTGATCCCTGAGTCCAGATCATTTCTGTGAATGATTGTTGTCCCAAACCCTGCGGAATGCTGTGTCCCATCTTGAGCAACAGCCCCTTAATTCTGTTGACTGGTTTCTGTTGTGTGGCCAGCTTGCTGTCCACTCTGTTGCTTATCCCCTGACCTGGTATGCTCTGACATTAGCCATGAATGTGCCTTTTGGAAGTACAAAGCTATTGCATCCACACTAGCCTTTCTGTTACTTCTTCACAGACATCAGTAACGTTGGTCAAATATGACCTGTTTATAAAGTCATTGTGATTTCTTCATTCTATTTTTGCTTTCACTATTACATCTTTATATCTTCAAATAAACCTTGGGACGGCACGGCGGCGCAGTGTTTAGCACTGCTGCCTCACAGCGCCAGGGACCCAGGTTCAATTCCAATCTCGGGTCACTGGCTGTGTAGAGTTTGCACATTCTGCCCATATCTGCATGGGTTTCCTCCAGGTGCTTCGGTTTCCTCCCACACTCCAAAGATGTGCAGGTTAGGTTGGTTGGCCATGCTAAATTGACCCTAATGTCGGGGATTAGCAGGGTAAATATGTGGGATTATGGGAATAGGGCCTGGGTGGGATTGTTGTCCGTGCAGACTTGATGGGCCGATGGTCTCCTTCTGCACTGTAGCGATTCTATGAAATATAACATTATCTTTCTTGCCTGTGATATTGAGCTATAGTTTTTTGCACTTGTTGTAGCGCTTTTTTTAAATATAGAAATATAGCCCTCTTTATACATGCAGAAATTCCTCTAATTTCTTCCCTAACTTTTAATATGTGTGGATGCAATGTGTCTGGACAATGGATTTTATTCTCTGTGTTTCTTTAGTCATTTTCATCCCCCCTCCCCCACTAATGTCTCTGGAACTTTTAGCAGTGGAAATGGTCATATCTTTTGACAGAAATGGACACATCAGGCCCGATTTTACAATTTTGATTCTAAGGGCTGAATCTGAGAGTGTTTCAGATCCGACTTTTAGACCCGTTCTCAGGCGCCCCCATACACTCTGCCTGAATAAACAGCAGCGATTCTGAATCGCGCTGCAGAAACTTGGGGACGGGGCTTATTGCGCCCGAAACCCTGCAGCTCCGATCAGAGCCTCCAACTGTGCATGCACAGTAAAAAAAATAGAAAAACGCTCCACTGCCATGTCGCTCCCAGGCCGAATATTGCTCCCCCCTCGGCCCCCACAGACATTGCACCACCCCCACAACATTACTGCCCCCCTAACCCCCCCCCACCCATCCTCCGCTACCCAGACCAATCGTGGCCACCTGCCCCCCTCCCCCAACCAATCGCACGCAGAGTGGTAGCGGACCCTCCCCATCAGAGCCATCTGACCTGCCTCCCTCCCCCCCCCTCCCTCTCCCCACACCAGAGAGCCATCTGACCTGCCTCCCCCTGACCAGAGAGCGATCTGACCCGTCCCGTTTCCCCCCCCAACCCATCTGAGTCAAAGAGCCGCTGGAAGCTCTGAACTTAGCACCTCAGAAGCTGGAGCACCCGAATCGGACCTTTGCAGCCCATGCCTGTCTCGCGCCGAATCTGGACTGGCGAACGCCGTGGTAAAGGGGAACTGCCGGTAAAGTTGGGCTTGCAGTCCACTAAGTCAGTTTAAATGCATGCATTTAAGTTGACGTCGTGCCCGTTTCGGGCACGGTCCAGACGGCGGCCAATTTTGGCGATTGGTAAAGGGGGAACCGGCGCGGAGGCGGGCACGGATCGTGATACTTGCCTCACGCCCGATTTTACCAAGTTTTTGCGCCCGAAAACGGGGGCAACGTGATGATAAAATTGGGCCCATAATTTCCCAAAAGCTCCTGAAAAAATTCTCGATTAATTTCACTTATATAGTTGTGGGCACTTTATAATTCATGATTGTTGAGTTCAGTAGAAGACAAGCCTGGCAGTGTTGTTTTCCTTGTAGTCGTGTACTGTGAAAAAGATATTTCCCATAATCGGACCTCTTGTCAGTACCCACAAAAAAGCTCGCTATAAAACCCCAGGAGCAGTGACTTTAAGTCCAGCTATATTAAAATCTGGGGTTTCAATTTATGCCTTCTAATAACTGGGGAAATGTAGGAAATGCACATTCCTTGGGCCTTTGAACTGGCCTGGTGAACTGGATTTTTGAAATGCAAGCCTTGTGATGTTGCATGAGATTCACTTGCCCATAACTGGCTTCAAAAGTAGGAGGAAACAATGTTGTGCTGCAGTCTGGCCAATGCCTTAATTGAGGCTAGCACGCGTTATCACTTTTTCTAATCATTTTGCTAAGTGTTACAAGGCTAATCCTTTAAGCCACTGTGTGCACTCAATGGCGGTGTGCACTTTATTATCTGTGGAGAAATGCCCATAAATTTATCTTGTGTTTATAGACTGCAAAGCCTGCCTCGCTGTGTATATGCTTTGCGTTGCCTCTTTCTCATGGCAACAGTCACCAATATAACCTCTGCGGCCTTTGTCATTTTTCACTTTGGGCTATTTTACACCCCCCCCCCCCCCCCCCCCCCCCGCCTTGTGTGCATTGAGTTTCTCAAATAGCCTGAGGGCCATGAGAAGGGCTGGACTCTCCTGAGGTCACCCGAGGTCATGTTCAGCATCTGGGGTTGACACTGATGAGGTCAAGTGGGGAGGGCGGGGGGATGGGGGAGAAACAGCCCACTTAATCTTTAGCCTGCCGACGTATGCTCATTTTAATTCTGGGCACAAAACCCACCCAAACCCTAATTCACAGAATCGAATTTGATAAGAAACGTTCTTCCTCTGTGAGATGCACACGGAAAAATTGTTTTCCTGCAGCAAATTTCCCCGGCATGATAGTGCACTTAAAATCTGAATGTCTGATCGTTCAAGCGCAGTCAGACCCATTGACTGCTGAAGCTGCAGTATGTTGACAGGGCAGATCAAAACTGTAGGTAGTGGTGTGGTTTCCTGTAGATAGTAGCTGTGCATGTCGTTCCTGCTTTACCAAGGGCACTTGGGGTGAAAGACAACAGTTGAGGGGGTATGACTGTTCATGTTTGTATAATATTCATCCAATTGCTTTTTGCTAATCTGCAGAAGTTTAAACAAGCATGGTATCATTAAGCCAATATTGCCTCATGCCATCAAATACATCCAGTCCCACTACAAGACTGTAATCATGTTGTTGTAATTAAAGATTAATACGTAAGACTGGCTGCAATTCTTGCACAAACATTTTTTTTTCATTCAACAGAATGTAGATAGAAACCTAGTGAAAAATGAGCCAATATCTCTTCAAGGGTGCAAGATTTTCTGAAATTTATATGCATTCATCAATTTAATCTGCATTTGTAGGTCTTGTAACTGTCTCACATCGCCCTCCGCAATTATGTCACAGCCCATTTGCCTGGAATGGGGTTAGACTTTCACATTTTGCGCATCTACGGGGCTTGGAAAGATCAAGGGGATGATCTTACCCTCTCATTCCGTTCGTCGATGGGCAGGAACTTATTGACAAATAAGTTCGAGATAGGTGAGAAATCGAGTTCACGCCCAATTCCTCGCCTCTCGTAATTGTATCGGACTCAGATATCGATCTTGCCGGATTTTAAATGTGATTGAAATATTATTTGTGAGCTCAGAATGGAATCATTCGGGCTCACTTGCTTTTGTGGCCTCACCTGTGAAGGTCCTCACTGGCGAGGATCACCTATGGTCGCCGGTGAGGACTTTCACAGGCAAGTGCTCCTTGGGCAGTGCCAGCGGCCACTGCCAGCCGGGACGCACTGGGCAGTGTCAAGGGATGGGTCTGGATGGGGGCCGAGCAGAAGGGGAGTGGGAGGGAAACGCTGTGCAAACTGCAATCAGGATTGGGGTGATGGAATGCCGCACACTCTGCAACCCAGCGATCAACCGGTGTGGGCGGGGGGATGGGGAGCAATCGGCCAATCTGGGGGATGAAGAGCAAACCGGGGGGGATGATGGGGGTTGGGGGGCAGCCATAGCAGGAATGGCCGGTGATAGCTGGGGAATGGCGGGGAGCCTAGCAGTAGGTGGGGAGAGGCCTGCAATAATGGCAGAGGAGATCAGTGGCATGGGGGCAGAGGCCAGCAATAGTAGGGTTGGATGCCTGAAGGATCCCTCCCTGTGCGATTGCACAGAACTGAGAGTGATCTGCGCATGTGAAATGGAGCCTTCTGGTGTAAGCAGCTGGCTTTCCGGCGAGTTTAGGCTCCACCCCTTCCCCCTGCTGGTGGGAAAAAGACATAGCAATTTTCTTTTGCACACAGAGTGCCGTAAGATTGGAGTTTTCAACTCGCCCAAAAAACAGAAATCTGAAACTCTTCCATTTTCACGCTCATTCAGGACTTCGATATTTCTTTTGGTAAGATTGCCCCACCCCCCCCCCCCTCCCAGGCTTGGACAGTATGTCCAAGAATGTTCTCTGTAAACTTGCAAAATTTAAACACTGGAGCATTACACCGAGCCCCGAAGGACCTCTTAATTTATAGCTGCTTTTCCACTTGGCCTTTTCCCTGATGTCAGGAAAATGAGCTCTTGGAGAGCACTCTGTTTATACTGCCACCTTGTTCTTGCAAACACAAATGAGCAGGGCTGTGACCTTCTCTTCTTAAAAAATAAAAAAATGGGGATAGGGCTGGGGTGGGATCATTGTCGGTGTAGACTTGATGGGCCGAATGGCCTCCTTCTGCACTGTAGGGATTCTATGATTCTATTTCTACGATTCTAGATGATAGTTGTCGAGATGTGGGCATGGCTGGCATTCATTGTGCATCTCTGGTAGAACTGATTGTCTTGCTGGGTCAGTTACGGTGAACCACATTGATGCGGCACTGGAAGCACACATAGGGCAGACTGGGTGAGGACTGCAGGTTTCCTTCCAGGAGAAAATTAGTGAACCAGTGGTGTCTTTGTGACAAATCTACAGTTTCATGGTGACTTTTATTGAAATTCGTTTCTTTTTAACTTCTCCAGATTTTATTATAAAAGCTGAATTGAAAAATCTCAAAATGCCATTGCAGGATTTGAACCTCCATTCTCTGGATCACCATGGCAACTGTCAACATTTGGCTGGACTGGAAATTTGATACCAAGCAACACACTACCCTGAGCCTGTGCATTTTAATTGGATAGAAGTAGAGCCATTGAATCTGTTGGTAGCTCAGAGAGTGAGTCATCCAAATTGATTGAGAACTTGGAAAACCGAAGCAGGAATGGGCCCTTTGGCCCTTCAAGGCTCTCCTGTCTCTTAGTACGATAATGGCTGATCTTTCACCACTTCTCACACTATCCACATATCCCTTAGCAACCAAAAATATATTGATTTTGGTCTTGAATATATTCAACGGCTGAGCATCCTCAGCTCTTTTGGATAGAGAATTCTAAAAATTCACAACCTTTGAGTGAAAAAAAACCCCTCAAAACCTTATTCTGAAACTGTGAGCCTTTACTTATAGCCTCCTGGCCTTGGGAAGCATCCTCCCAGCATCTGCCTGTACAAATCCCTCAAGAAATGTGTACGTTTCAATGAGATCACCCCTCATTCTTCTAAATTCTAGGGAATGTAGGCCTGGTCGACTTAATCTCATCTCAGGAATCAGTTGTTGCATTCACCACAAGACAGGTAGGAGACCAGAATCGTACACAGTATTTCAGCAAGGCGCTATACAATTGCACAAAGATGTCTTTGTTCCTACAGTCAATTCCCTTGCAACAAATGCTAGCATATCATTGCTTGCTGTACCTACCTGTTAACGTTCCGTGATGCGTGTGCAAGGATGTTTTTTCCATTTTTCATTCATTCATGAGATGTGGGAGATCACAAGCTGGGCTGGCATTTATTGCCGATTTTCTATTTATTGCTTTTGGACGGAGTTGCTCACTAGGCCAGGGGGCATTGAAGAGTCAACCATGTGGACCAGGAGTCAGTCTGTGCAGGGATGTTAGATTTCTTCCCCAAATCTTTACTGAATTCAAATTTCACCATCAGCAGTGGTGGGATTTGAACCCGGGTCCCAAGACCATTTAAATCTGGATTACTAGGCCAGTGATAATACCACTACGCCACTGCCTCTCCCAGGTAACCAGATGGCTCTGAGTGCCATCATTTCCCAGTCACTCACCATTCGACAAGTATCCTGCTTTTCTATTTTTCATTCGGGGTACAGCAGTTCAAAGGCAAACTCACGTTTTCTGTTTGTTGGGCTTGTAATCTAATGGCTCTTGAACAATAACCTGAAACAATTTTATTACAAGGCACAATTGAAACCTTTGAAGGGTTAAGTATAAATATTATTGATCGACTGTACTGCAAACGAAAAAAAAATAAACAAAGCCCTTTTTTTCACTGGGCTGACAAAAGAATTGTTAGGAGCGAAATGAATTGGCAATACACTGGGGCTGACTTTGTCAAATCTTCCTGTTTCTGAACCAGCCAAGAGATGTGTTACCTTGACGACAGGGCTCCTTTAAGACTGCAGGGGACTCTGCATTTATAATGAGCACTACAGGTGCACTTGAATGCGCATCAGTCAAGAAGATTAACATCAGATTACTCTACGGTAAATGGGAGAAATCTATGCGGGTTTAAGTGAAATATTTGTATTGTGATAATGTACTCAAGTACTCCTAAAGTGCATGAACACTGAGAACTCCCTCAGTGCAATGAATCTACGTTTATATTCCCTGTATGTAGATATATGCACATGTATAGTACAGAGATGCTGACATTAGCAGTTTATAACCACTTGGCTCTTTGTTGAATAAACACTTCCTACATTTAGCTCTTTAAGCCCTGGGATATATTATACTGTGCAACAGCTTGATCTAACAGCCATACTTCTAAAAGTAATGCACTGATCTACCAATTTGATGTTTAATTCTGATTTTGATTTGCTTTTTGCTTCCTCTTGCCTGGCACACTCTGAGGCCGACTCCCATGACAGCGGTCATCTACTGGGACTTTGTTCAGGAGAGACCATGATTCATCTGCAAAGTTTGACTGTTTTGTGAAATTACATTGAATATGCAACCCAGAAACAGGCCTTTCAGCCCATCTGGTCCATGCTGGATTTAGGTTTCACATGAACCTCCCCCCACTTCTCTTCAATTAACCCGATCAATATAACCTTTTTTTACTTTGCCCTTGTGTTTATTGAGCTTCCCCTTAAATGCAAATGTGCAATTTGGCTCAACTACTGATGCGCGACAATCAAGCACGTGGAACAAGGCTTCAGTTATCGAAGGCTTTTATTATCAAACAATGGAACTAACTAACACGAGTACACCAGTTCAGACTGGAGGGGTCCTGCCGGAGCAGAGGGTCTTATACCTCTCCTCCGGAGGCGGGGCCCCACCGGGATGTGCCATAATAACATTTACCACAGGTAAACACCCTAACCCAACAACATTATACAACCCCCACAGTGATAACACCCTAACCCAACAGTAACATAAGAACAACCCCCAGTGGTAACCAACGATGGTTCACCACATTCACCCTTCCTTTAAAAACAAAGGCCGGCGGGGTGCAAAAAACAGGTCATATATGTACAAAATTCACAAGTCCAGACGGTCTGGAGGACCGCACCGTCGCTGTGATCTCCTCAACACCGGTTGCGAAACCGGAGCAGGTGCTTGCGGTGGCGTTCTCTCCAAAACAGCGTCCGGCTGTCCCCTCAAGGACTCCCGGGCCGGTTGGCCCTGGTGAGGCGATGGTGCAGGGGATCCTGGAACCTTCTGTGGTGGCGCCGATCTCCGAGTCTCAGGCAAGCTGTACATGGGAGTATAGCTGTTATGCACTGGTCCCGGTGCTGACCGCGCCACGTCTGGGGAAGAAATAAGTAGTAGGGGATTCGTGACAGGGGGTATGGGAGCGACAGGAGTTGCTACGTCCCCTGCAGGCGCCAGGTCTCGAATGGAGACAGTGTCCTCTCGCCCGTCAGGATATGCCACATAGGCATACTGAGGGTTGGCGTGGAGGAGTTGGACCGGTTCGACCAAGGGGTCGGACCTGCAAGCCCTCGCATGTCGCCGCAGAAGGACGGGTCCTGGGTACGTCAACCAGGCTGGTAATGAGATCCCCGAGGACGACTTCCGAGGGAATGAGAACATCCTCTCGTGGGGAGTAGCATTGGTTGCCGTACACAGGAGGGAGCGGATAGAATGGAGCGCATTTGGAAGGACCTCCTGCCACCGGGAGACTGGAAGGCCCCTGGATTTCAGTGCCAGTAGGACAGCCTTCCAGACTGTAGCATTCTCCCTTTCCACCTGTCCGTTACCCCTAGGGTTGTAGCTCGTGGTTCTACTAGAGGCAATCCCGAATGAGAGCAGGAATTGCCTCAAGTCGTTGCTCATGAACGACGAGCCCCTGTCGCTATGAATGTAGCAGGGGTACCCGAACAGTGTAAAAAGCTCACTAAATGCCTTAATCACGGTGGCAGTCGACGTGTCCGCACAGGGGACAACAAACGGGAACCGGGAGTACTCATCTATTATATTGAGGAAATAGACGTTCCGGTCCGTTGAGGGAAGGGGGCCCTTAAAATCCACACTCAGCCTCTCAAAAGGGCGAGTGGCCTTGACCAATTGTGCCCGGTCTGGTCGATAAAAGTGCGGTTTGCATTCTGTGCAAATCCGACAGCTTCTCGTCACTGACCTGACATCCTCCCCCGAGTAGGGCAGGTTGCGGGCTTTGACGAAGTGGTAGAGTCGAGTGACTCCAGGATGACACAGGTCATTGTGGAGGGCCTTCAAGCGGTCCTCCTGCATGATGGCGCATGTTCCGCGCGAGAGGGCATCCGAGGGCTCATTGAGCTTCCCTGGACGATACATAATATCGTAATTATAGGTGGAGAGCTCAATTCTCCACCGCAAGATCTTATCGTTCTTGATCTTGCCCCTCTGCGTGTTACTGAACATAAACGCCATGGATCGTTGATCCGTGATCAGAGTGAACCGCTTCCCCGCCAGGTAATGGCGCCAGTGTCTGACTGCCTCCACAATGGCCTGAGCCTCCTTCTCCACCGCTGAGTGCCGAATTTCGGGGCCTTGAAGGGTGCGGGAAAAGAACGCGACGGGCCTGCCTGCCTGGTTTTGTGTGGCGGCTAGGGCGAAATCAGATGCATCACTCTCCACCTGGAAAGGGATGGATTCATCCACCGCGTGCATCGTGGCTTTCGAAATGTCGCTTTTCAAAGCCTTGAAGGCCAATTGGGCCTCCGGCGTGAGTGGGAAGGTCGTGGACTTGATGAGCGGACGAGCTTTGTCCGCGTAGTTGGGGACCCACTGCGCATAATACGAAAAGAACCCGAGGCATCTCCTCAGTGCTTTCGTGCTAGCGGGCAAGGGAAGTTCAGTAAGGGGGCGCATACGGTCTGGATCAGGGCCAATGACCCCGTTTTCCACCACGTATCCAAGGATGGCTAACCTGCGCGTACGGAATACGCACTTCTCCCTGTTATAGGTCAGATTCAGGCGAGATGCAGTGCGCAGAAAGTGTTGGAGATTCGTGTCATGGTCCTGCTGGTCATGGCCGCAGATGGTGATGTTATCCAGGTACGGGAAGGTAGCCCGCAACCCGTTCTGGTCCACCATTCGGTCCATAGCACGCTGGAAGACCGAGACCCCATTGGTGACACCAAATGGAACCCTGAGAAAATGGTATAGACGACCATCCGCCTCAAAAGCCGTATATTGTCGGTCCTCTGGGCGGATGGGGAGTTGATGGTAGGCGGACTTAAGGTCTATGGTAGAGAACACTCGGTACTGCGCAATCTGATTGACCATATCAGAAATGCGCGGGAGAGGATACGCATCCAGCTGCGTATAACGGTTAATGGTCTGACTGTAGTCGATGACCATCCGAGGTTTGTTCCCGCTTTTGACTACCACGACCTGCGCTCTCCACGGACTAGCACTGGCCTGTATGATCCCTTCTTTGAGGAGCCGCTGAACCTCAGATCTAATAAAGATCCGGTCTTCAGCGCTGTAACGCCTACTCTTAGTAGCGATGGGCTTGCAGCCTGGTACCAGATTCTTAAATAGGGATGGTGTCGTGATTTTCAGAGTGGAAAGATTGCATGCGGGGCGCTTTGGGCAATTTGGAGGCTGCAGCTGATTCCCTACTGCCAGTGAAGGGAGTGGCCCACCGTACTGTAGGATCACACTCTTCATGTGGACCATAAAATTTAGTCCGAGGAGAATTGGCGCACAAAGGTGAGGTAACACAAGGAGCCTGTATTGCTCGTAAATTGTGCCCTGTACCTCTAGAGTTACCATACATCGTCCTTGGATCGGTACAGACCGGGACCGTGATGCCATGGAAATTGTCTGCTTGGCAGGTAGAACCCGGAGTCCACACCTTTTAGCAGTGTCAGGATGTATGAAACTCTCGGTGCTCCCACTGTCAAACAGACAATTCACAGTACGACCATTTACCTTGATAACCATCATGGAATTCTCAAGCCTGTGGTGCTTTGTCTGGTCCAGGGAGATCGACGCCACCGTTGGCCCCTGGGCGTCACTGCATGCCGCCGATGTTGATGCTGAGGACCCCTGCTGGTCGCTCCTAGTCGTCGTGGACCATGATGGCCGCCCCCATGAATCGCACGTGGGCGAGGGCGCCAAACGTAGCGACTCCTGGTGGTCTTCCTCCTCCTCCGTCAGCCACGATGGCGCCGTCCTGGATTCGCACGTGGTCGGACCTCGTTGGTACTGCGACGCCGAAGGAGATTGTCTCCGCTCTGGATGGTTACAAGCTGCACTGCCGTTTTTGGACTTCAACCTGCAAACTTTACCATAGTGGCCCTTTTTACCGCACTGGCTGCAGATTGCCGTTTTTGCAGGACACTGTTGCCGTGGATGCTTGGCCCCACCGCAAAAATAGCATCGCTGGCCGCCTGGAGCTGCCGCCGTCGTCGGATCGATATGGGAGCGCGAGCCCGCGGGGCGAGGAGGGATTTGAGCTTGCTCTTGCCACGTTGTCTCCACGTGGTCCTCGGGGTACAGAGCCAAGCTTTTCGACGCCGCTTCCAGCATCTCAGCCATCTCCATCGCTTGGGTCAAGTTGAGGTTCCCTTTCTCCAGTAACTTAAGCCGGATGTACGAGGACCCTACCCCTGCTACGAACGCGTCTCGGGCGAGGTCGTACATGTATTGTTCGGCTGATACGTCTTTACAATCGCAACCCCTGGCAAGCTGCAGGAGCTCATTGGCGTAGTCCTCCATGGTTTCGCCTGACTGCCGACGTCGTGTAGCGAGGAGGTAACGAGCTTGTATCTCGTTGGGTGGTTTCGTGTATCGTTTCTTCAAGAGCTCGACGGCCCTCGGGTAAGTGGTGGCCGCACGAATCGCAAGATAAATCGTGTCGCTTACCCTTGCGTGGAGGACTTGGAGTTTGTCGTTGTCTGTAGTAATAGCTACAGAGGCTGCCAGGTAGTCTTCGAAACACCTCCACCAGTGGTCGAAGGTGTTAGCGGCACCGACCGCACGTGGGTCCAACGCCAGACGATCTGGTTTCAAAATCTGTTCCATACTCTCTTTTTACTGCTGAGAGTTTTCTGTTTGATAATAAAATTGATGCGCGACAATCAAGCACGTGGAACAAGGCTTCAGTTATCGAAGGCTTTTATTATCAAACAATGGAACTAACTAACACGAGTACACCAGTTCAGACTGGAGGGGTCCTGCCGGAGCAGAGGGTCTTATACCTCTCCTCCGGAGGCGGGGCCCCACCGGGATGTGCCATAATAACATTTACCACAGGTAAACACCCTAACCCAACAACATTATACAACCCCCACAGTGATAACACCCTAACCCAACAGTAACATAAGAACAACCCCCAGTGGTAACCAACGATGGTTCACCACAACTACTCCACATTCCAACTAATTTTTGATTTATTATTGTCACATGTATTAGTATACAATGAAAAGTATTGTTTCTTGCATGCTATACAGACAAAGCATATCGTTCATAGAGAAGGAAAGGAGAGAGTGCAGAATGTCGTGTTACAGTCATGGCTAGGGTGTAGAGAAAGATCAACTTAGTGCAAAGTAAATCCATTCAGAAGTCTGATGGCAGCAGGGAAGAAGCTGTTCTTGAGTTCTTAGTCTCTGGATGAAGAAGTTTCTTCTGAATTCCCTGCTCAATTTATTGGTGACCATCTTATTTATGGTCTCTGGTCCAGGTCTCCCCCACAAGTGGAAACAGTTAGTGACAGCAACCTGGTCCTCATCAGGTGCACAGTCCACAGGGTTTAGCACATAGTGATCTGGAATGGGAAACCTGGATGATTGGTCTTCCTTGTGTTAGTATGCAATCAAGGTTTATGTCCCCTTCCAGCCTACGTTAGTCCTCCTTGCTAGGAAGGTAGAGCTGTATAACAGCAACTTGTATTTGTATAGCACCCTTAACATAATAAAACATACCCAGGTACTTCACAGAAGCATGACTCCAAGCTACATGGGATGTTAGATCAGATGAAAAGTTTGGTCAAGGAGGTAGGAGAGAAGGAGTGTCTTAGAGGAGGAAAGCTAAATAGAGAGATGAAGTTATGAAGAGATGGGTTATCTAGAGCTTGGGTCTAGGCAACTGAAGCCACGGCCGCCAACAGTGGCGCAATTAAAATCTAGGTGCTTGAGGCCAGAATTAGAGGAACGTAGTTACCTCAGAGGGTTGTAGGGCTGGAGGGAATTACAGACATAGGATGGGCTCGTCCATGGAGCTATTTGAAAACAAGGATGTGAATTTTAAAAGCAAGACATTGCTTGGGCTGGAGTCAGTGTAGGTCAGCAAGCACAGAGGTGCTAGTGAAAAGGGGAAAACTTTCATGTATATTGTTCAGCAAGACCTGTCAACGCTCTTGAGATTAATGAATTACTTTTGAATTGCACTTGCTGCTAGAAATGGAGGCAAACACAGCAACGAATTTTCGCAGAGCACGTACAAGAAACAGGAAATGAATAAGGACCAGGTGTTTTTTATTTTTAAAGTGATGATGGGAAGACTGGGTCCGGAATTTTTTACCCGTCATGCAGACGGCACGCCATTGGCCGCTGACGGGATCCTCTGGTCCTGAAAAAGTCTATGGCATTTTTCATGGCTCGCGTCACGCACTGGAGAACCAGTGGCATGGGCTGACTCTGGCGAAATGGGAAGGCCCCATCGATGGGAAGAGACGGGAAATCCTGCCCTGGATCTGTACTGGGGAGGCGGGGTCTGTATTCCCTCGAGTTTCAAAGAATGAAGAGTGACTCATTGAAACTCTCAAAATTCTTAGAGGGCAGGCATGTGTGTGTGTGTGTGTGTGTGTACCCATATTAACGTAAAGGATCACACACACAGTTGTCCACTGCTAGTGTTATTGTCAGTGAGGAACAGAATCCCATGAGGCAGCATTAGATTTATTTTCCTGCTGGTTCTTGAGAAAGAATAGTCCAGCACGAAAGAGCTCCCAATAGAGAAATAATGACACCAGCCCCTTTGACATAACCGCGTTAAAAGCTCAGTCGAGGGAGATACGATTCCTGTGAATAGGCAGCCATTTTAAATGTTCCTCCTTCCACTGTTAATGATTACTTGAAAAATTCATGGACACTGAAAAGGTTTTTCTTTAAACCACAGCATTTTTTTTTGAATTGAAAGTAAAACCCTTTCTCTTTCTGCCAAAACGTTCCTTTTTTTTAAAGAACTGATAATGGTAGTTAATGGCCCATTGTCTGATTCTTCAGTTAAATATCTCTCACTATTTGGTGTTGTTTTCCCCACCAGAACATTTTTAGCATGGTCTCCATTTTTTTATGGTCGGTTTGCACTTTTTCTGATGGTGTGTGATCCTTTAACTTAACAAAGTGAGTTTCCCATTGCTGCTTGATTTATGGTAGATTCGTGAGGGAGAAAAGAAGACAGGGATATGTTGATAGGATTCAATGAAGTGAGGGGTGGAGGAGACTAATTGTGTGAAGTGTAAATGCCCGTTAGGCGCAGTGCTGTGTTTCTGTGCTGTATGTACTGGGTTATACTCTATAACGTGAAGGGAGAAGCAGAATTGTACAACGTGGAGGCAGTAGAGGACAAAGGAGCTTATAGAATCATGGAATCCTGCACCGGCATAAGGGAAACACATGACCTCCCACCTAATCCCATAGCCTTGAATATTATGACAAGCTCATCCAGGTACTTTTTAAAAGATGTGAGGCAATCCGCCTCAATATCACCCTCCATTCTGTGGGTTTTTCAGGAAAAGCAACAAAGGGCGGGAACTTTGTGGTCCCACCAGCGATGGACAACGTTGCGGACAGGACAGGAAAAATAAACTTTTGGCCACTCGCCTCTCCAAATTTTCCCATTCTGCTCGCAACCATGCTTTCTGCTGCCAGGCCGGAAATTCCCACCCAAAGACTTCCATTTATATAGCATCTTTCATGACGTCAGGACGTCCCATAGCACGTTGAGGCCAATGATGTAGTTTGGAAATGTGGAAAATGCGACAGCCAATTTACACACAGCAAGCTCCTAAAAACAGCAACGTGATAAGAACCAGATAACCTGTCCCGGTGCTGCTAACTGAGTGAGACATATTGTCCAGGTCACTGGGGTAACTGTCCCGTTCTTTGAAGTACTGAAATTGGGTCTTTTACATCCAGCTGGGAGGGCAGATGAGTCCTCTGTTTAAGATCTGCTCTGAAAGGCGGCACCTCTGGCAGTGTAGCATTCCCTCAGTATTGGATTGGAGTGTTTAGCCTAGATTTTTGTGTGCCTGTGCTGTAATGGAACTTAAACCCACAACCTTTTGACTCAAAGGGGATTGAGTACACCAACAGAGCCGCAGCTCACACACGCTTTTATTAGAATCATAGAATCCCTCCAGTGCAGTAGGAGGCCATTTGGCCCATTGAGACTTCACCGACAACAATCCCACCCAGGCCCTATCTCTATCACGCTATACATTGACCCTGCTAATCTCCCTGACACTTAGGTTGATTTATTAGTGTCACAAATAGGTTTACACTAACACTGCAATGAAGTTGCTGTGAAAATGCCATAGTAGCCACAGTCCAGCGCCTGTTAGGGTAGACTGAAGGAGAATTTATAATGGCCAATGCACCTAATCAGCGCGTCTTTTGGACTGCGGGAGGAAACCAGAACAGCCGGAGGAAACCCACACAGACACGGGGAGAATGTGCAGACTCTGCACAGAGAGTGACCCAAGCCGAGAATCGAACCCGGGTCCCTGGCGGTGTGAGGCAGCACTGATAACCACCGTGCCGCCGATTGCTGAAGAAACATGATTGTCCGACAAAGCATCTGGTGAGGTTATTTCACTCGGAATTGAAAAAAAAAAGATTTCAACGAACCGCTGGCAGTGGCGAGTATGATTGGTCTGGCACAGAACAAAATTAAAACTGCACCAAAAATGGAGAAGCCGCACGGCAAATCGTTCACGAAATCAGACGACACACAGGTTGGGGATCCAGTCTTTTCTCTGATGGCTGACGTGACCATTGCTTTGCCGTGACTTGTGGCTGTGTGGAAAGTGTCCAATTAAGCAACTCTGTCCCTCAAGCAGACACCGAGCCTGGCAGAGTGGTTCGCTGAAGACAGAGGTCACTGTGGAGTGACTTAATTTGCGGCAGGCTGCTTTTCACATGTCCCATCACTGGGGAATGTCAACATTTCTGTCAGCGAGCAACAAATAACTGTTTGATTGTGAAAGCCAAATGACAAAACACATCACACTGAAGGCAATTAGACCACTTTGGTAGTTATGTTGTGATGACCTACAGACATTGTGTTTCGAAAAACATCACTTGCCAGTCCTCGTCAATACACCTGTGTAATTCTGTCTGAACTGAATGAAGATTAAATGTAAATATCTTTTTCATCTGTGCAAGGTACAAGCTCCTTCTCTGGAGAACACGTTCTGCTTAAGAGCAAGTTTGATCTGTGAGCAAAGTGCTTCGCATTTATTACGATGATTCTGTTCAGCTGAAAGGGAGGGAGCCCTGGAGACTCAGCTGAATAAAGCCAAACAAGAAAGAGAAGAAACACCAGTTAGGAAGGGAAAACTAATAAAATGAAGAGCAGAGTGTCTGAGGTGAACGATTAAATGAAGGAGTGAAGTAACAAATTGCATTTGTATGGTGCCTTTTAGTGTAATAAAGCATCCCCAAGGTACTCCCACAGACAGCAATGTGATAACGATTCGTTGGAACATTTATGTTATGAAGAGAGGTTGGGTAGGCTTGGGTTGTTTTTGTTGGAGCAGAGAAGACTGAGGGGCGAGGAGTACAAGATTGCGAGGGGCATGGACAGGGTAAGGATACGGAACAGCTGTTCACCTTAGTTGAAGGGTCATTCATGAGGGGCCAGGTGAGGGGCAGGAGGTTCAGGGAGGATGTGAAAAAAAACTTTTTTACCCAGAGGATGGTGATGGTTTGGTATGCGCTGCCTGGGAGAGTGGTAGAGGCGGGTTGCCTCTCATCCTTTTTAAAAAGTACCTGGATCAGCACTGGGCATGTCATAGCCCAAGGCTATGGGCTAAGTGCTGGCAAATGGGGTTAGGTGGGAGGTCACGTATTTCTCGCATGTTGGGGCAGATTCAATGGGCCTCTTCTGCATTGTATGATTCCAGAATGACCAGAAAACCTGTTGTTGAGCTGCTGTATGAGGGATAAATATTGCCCTGATCACTGGGGTAAGTGCCCCGTTCTTTACAATAGTGAAATGGGATCTTTTACGTCCACCTGGGAAGACAGGTGAGTCCTCTCTTTAAGGTCTGCTCTGAAAGGCGGCATCTCTGGCAGTGCAGCATTCCCTCTATACTGCATTGGAGTGTTAGCCTAGATTTTGGAGCTCATGTGCTGGAGTGGGACAATCACAATTTGGCATCATGCCGCAGAATGAGATGGCTGGTTTTGTGGCGCATTCGGTAGTGTCCTGGCATCTGAGCTGGAAGCTCGATTTTGAGTCCCACCCCATGTTCAAAGAAGATGCGTTCATAACAAGGCCAAACAGGTTGAGTGTCAGCTTAGAATTCTTTTTAACACGCACCAAAGGTACACGGTCACAGAGGGAGAGATTCCTGGTTGCTTATGTGATGGATAGAAAGTTCAAGCCTGGAGCCTGCATGTTCTCCCCGTGTCTACATGGGTTTCCTCCGGGTGCTCCAGTTTCCTTCCACAGTCCGAAAGACACACTGGTTAGGTGCATTGGCCATGCTAAATTCTCCCCCAGTGTACCTGAACAGGCGCTGGAGTGTGGTGACTAGAGGATTTTCACAGTAATTTCATTGCAATGTAAATGTAAGCCGGCTTGTAACACTAATAAATAAAATGCATGTCTCTCGACTACAGTAAGCAGATAAAAGTGTGTGTTGCCACAGCAATGCAAACTCCCTGAATGATCTGGAACACATAAGGAGATATTAGGGCAGCTTGGTTGAGGAAAGTGGTTTTAAAAGAGTCTTAAAGGAGGTAGAGCAGTTAAAGTGTTGAGGGAGGGAATTCCAGAACTTGGGGCCAAGGAAACTGAAGCATAATGAAGGAGCAGTAAAATCCAGGAGTCTGCAAGAAGCCAGAATTAGAGGGGCACAGAGGAGAGGATCGAGCTGGGAAGGGGCAGGAGCATGGAGGGATTTGCAAACAAAGATGATTTTAAAATTGAGGCATTTCCAGACTGGAAACCAATAGAGGCCAGTGAAAATGGACAATGCAGGAGTGTTATATTTTGTAATGCACAATTCATAATTATGCAAAAGTGCAGCTGTATCACTTTAAAGCCAAAAGTGCTCACTGTCTGAAAGGTCAGTCAAAGCAGAAACCCTCGAGTGCCTGGATATGCAGCTGAACTCCTGTAAGCTGCATATCCAAGGTGACGGACCAACTGCTGGAAAATGGGATTAGGCTGGGTGCTGACACGGCGGGCAGAGTGGCCTGCCTCTGTGCCGCAAATGTTTCTACATTTTCTAAATATCTGCAAATGAGGAATGTGCAGGGTTGTGGGGAAAGGGTTGGGGGAGTGGCAGTACAAGAATTGCTCCTTTAGAAGAGGCAGCACGGATACAATGGACTGAATGGCCACCTTCTGTGCTGTAATGATACCATGATTCTAAGTATAACTGGTGTTGAGTGAACAGACAGAAATCAGCGACAATCAAAAGAGAAACAACTCGTCGATATCATACAATATCTACCAAACCCTGGCCAGAATATTCTATGTTGCTCAGGTGGGCATGTGTCCAACCTGGAAGCGCTTAAGATAGCATGAGACGGATTTCAGCACATGTCCTGACATAATCGCGCCCTCGCACAATATTTCGGTCAGTGGGTGCGAGTTGGACAAGTATTGGTGCACCCACCAACAATCGAAAAACCATTTAAAATTAATTAAACAGAAAATGACAGGGATTTCGTGTGGCCTGAATGCCTTTACGGTTGGTGGGCGGGTCCATTGGTCCATCACCCTTTACGTTTTAGGTGTAACCTTGATCCAGAGCAGGATTCAAATAAAGTTAACAAATGTGTCTGGGAACAGAGGTCTGTGTCTTTTCTGCTGCCCAGACACAAGTGGCATAGTTTTTCCATTGGGAGGGCCACCCTCCACCCTTTCTTTTCTCGCCGCCTGCCCTCCTCCACTAGCCTTCCCCCGACCCTCCCCAGTAGTGTGGCAGCATTCAGCCTTTTGCAGGACACGTTTCATGCTGGATGGCTGTTAATTGGCCAGCCAGTGTAATATCGTATTAACACCATCTCAAGCGGGAGTGGCTTTCACCCCCACTCCTGCCCTCGCCAACTTCAGGCGCGCCCTGAATTTAACTCAGGCCCATAATCTATTTAAAGTTTAGAAAGATACTTGGGAATAATTAGAAGATGGAGTAAAATATTACTTAAAATTACAGACCTTAAATCTAACATTCGCAATGTTGTTGTGATGTGCACTAGTGGACTCCCTATGTCATTATTCACACTGAGTCACAAAACAGAGTATAAAAGCAAGGTCTTGAAGACCAACAATCAAGAAACCAGTTTGTCCAAGACAGCAAGAAACTACAAAGGGTTGTGAATGAAGCCCAGTCCATCACTCAAACCAGTCTCCCATCCATTGACTGTGTCTACACTTCCCTCTGCCTTGGCAAAGCAGCCAGCATAATTAAGGACCTCACGCACCCCGGACATTCTCTCTTCCACCTTCTTCCGTCGGGGGAAAATGATACAAAAGTCTGAGATCACGTACCAACCGACTCAAGAACAGCTTCTTCCCTGCTGCCATCAGGCTTTTGAATGGACCTACCTTGCACTAAGTTTATCTTTCTCTACACCCTCGCTATGACTGTAACACTATATTCTGCACTCTCTCCTTCCCTTCTCTATGAACGGCATGCTTTGTCTGTATAGTGCGCAAGAAACAATACTTTTCACTATGTTAATACATGTGACAATAATAAATCAATTCAAAGAACAAAAGAGTGTTGAAGCAAAGTCTTGAAGAAGTGTTGAGAAGGTGGCAGTGAAGAGGGAAGAGCGGGGGGAGCCTAAAATTGTGGTTGGTGATGTGGAGTAACGTCCATGTCGGAAAGGGAGAGTGTGAAATGGGTGCTGTGAATTGCAGCGTGCTGTCTTCAGAGAAGGAGACGTGCACAATTTGCAGTTTTAAATCAAAATCTTTGTTCTTGGGTTTCAGAAGCGGAGAAGCGAAGCATCGAGATGGTGAATTAAGGGGAGGTTGCTGAAGCTTAGGAGTTTGCAGCCTGGCTGATTTCACCTTCACATCTTGGTGCTAGTGAAGGAATAGTGGAGGAGCGTTGGCAGTTGCAAATTTATGCATCTTTCACGGTGCATGTCTTTGTTATAAATTTTATGTGAGGCATTAACCAGGGTGAGGGGGATGGAGGTCAGTAAGAAAATACCGTGGCTGCGAAAATGATTTGGAAGGCATTTTGCAAGATCTGCTTGGAGATACGATCAAAATAAATATTTTTAAATTGGTTCTTGGACAATGTGAACTGCCAAAGCTACGTTGTTGTGTGACAAATGACACAGACCGAGCAGATTTGCCATTGTTCACAGGTAGTCGGAAATCTCGAGCACACTGTGAGGTTCAGCATCTAACATGGCCTGCTTCTTTAAGGCCACTGCTCACGTTCTCCCTTTGGGAATCCAGGTCAATTTTTCCCCCCCTCTGTTTATACATTATTTAGGTCAATTATAGATTAGTAAATAACTTGTAAATGACTTGTAAATTTTAGGCTTGCATTCAGAAGGTTCGTTGGTTTGACTATTTCCCGTTGTTCGTCATTCTGTGAGCTGGTTTGAATTTAACAATGTTCGCTGTTTGGAAGTGACAAATACACACGCAGTATAAGGCTTTTTTACATAGTTACCCTGGTGATACTCGCAGGAGGAGATGTTGTTTTACAAGCGAACGAATGTGCTGTCATGTTGCATCTGATAAGTGGGAGAATGTGGTGTCTGGGAGGGGTGCTGGGCTTGTACTGATTTGGGATAGTGCAGGAATAGTTAAAAGGGAGCTGAGGGAACGTGCAGCAGCAGAGGTGATTGAACGGTTCGGGGGATGGGGGAATAGTAACTGAGAAGCCAAGCATTGAGCAAAGTGGTTGGAAAACTTCCAGTGAGACTGTAATTTCATCAGTGGTTTGCTGATTTCAGAGAAAAGCAAACATTCTCCGAACCTTGCGGAATGGTTTCAATCCCACGATACTTAAACTTTCCTGCATGAGTTTGGAGGTAGTAACATAACTCCAGTTTGAGAGAACAAGGAGACTGGGCAAGCTTTGCTCTCAAGTTTTATGATACCATTTAAGCTCCTCAGCTGGTCATTCTTTAACTTGAAATGTGGAGGGGGGGTTAATTTTTCTCGTGCCTGCAACAGACATCATGTCACTAACGCCCAATCTGTTCCATGTCATTGACTCATACTACTGTTCATATTGTAAGACTCGTGACCCTCACGTTATTCAGACATTCGATTATCAGAAGATTCTATAGCACCGGCTGCCTCACAGTGCCAGGAACCCGGGTTCGATTTCCGGCTTGGGTCACCGTCTGTTTGAAATTTGCACATTCTCCCCGTATCTGCATGGGTTTCCTCCGGGTACTCCAATTGCCTCCCATAGTCTGAAGGACGTGCTGGTTAGGTGCATTGGCCATGCTAAATTCTTCCTCAGTGTTCCTGAACAAACGCCGAAGTGTGGCAACTAGGGGATTTTCACAGTATCTTCATTGCAGTGTTAATGTAAGCCTACTTGTGACACTAAATAAACTTAACTCCTCTTGTTTAGTTTACTTGATTGTTTCTCACATGAAGCCTCAGATTCAAGACCCATCATGAAAACAAGACTCCTGTCAATGCTTTCAGGAAATAAGGGGAAACATTTGGGCGTTAATATTGAAAATAGGACACTTACTCAATAATGGAAAAGATTTTTTTGAACATCAGCCTATAATGAATATGGATGGCCCAAAGCAGTTTTGCAAATTTTGCAGTGATAGGATTTATTTTTAACCGATAATGAATATTTTTAAGCAATTTGAATATTATTTTTAAGAGTCCGTTGAGTATGAAAGACCAGGTTTTGAGCAATTTGATCTAACTGTGGACAAGGCTTGTATGCCACAATGTGTACGAGATTGGATATGTTTCAAAAGCTCTTTATAATTTAGCATGAATAAATTACTGAAATGCCGTCGGCAGAAAAAAACACTATTGTTGGGGCCAAGATCAATCTCAGAACCTTGGAGATTCCTAAAGAAATGTTGTCACTTTTGTATTATCAGTCTAGTTTGACAAGACTCTAAGCACAAAGCAATATCATGCAAAGATTCCTAATTAAAAATGTTTGAAGAAGATAGTGATAGTCAGCATTCAGTAATTTGTGTCAGATAACACTAATCTTTGAGGACAATGTCATTTTTTTGTACAATGTGGTTAAACTGTAATGTGCTGGGTTGGATACTTTTTTTCAAAACTAATCTCTGCTTTTGACCTATTGCTATATTTACAGCACGAGAAAGCTTAGCTTTTGTCCGTTTTAGCTGTTCAAGGCCAGATTTCAAATGAACATTTCATCATTCAGCCTCAGTAATCGAGACTCGTATAAGTAATATAAGTTTATTTATTAGTCACAAGTAGGCTTAGGTTAACACTGCAATGAAGTTACTGTGAAAATCCCCTAGTCGCCACACTCCGGCACCTGTTCAGGTACGCTGAGGGAGAATTTAGCATGGCCAATCCACCTAACCATCACGTCTTTCAGACTGTGGGAGCAAACCGGAGCACCCAGAGGAAACCCAAGCAGACACGGGGAGAATGTGCAAATTCCCCACAGACAGTGACCCAAGCCGGGAATCGAACCCGGGTCCCTGGCGCTGTGAGGCAGCAGTGCTAACCACTGTGCCACCGTGAATTAGTTCACTTGCAAAGCCAGTGGTTGAAGCAATGCTTTAACTAGTCTTTATCTTACTGAAATATTTAGAACTGTCAGTTATATATAAGTGTTTCAAATACACTTTTTAAATGTTGCATTCTGAAACAAACAAGATACTTCTCAAATCTCCCAGATTCGGAAGATAACTCGCCATTAGATTGTGATCTCACATCCTTGTGGCTCAGGGTTATTCCAGTCCTCTCCTAACTTTCCTCTCATCTTCCATCCTTCATGAACATGAGCTCACCCAAGACCCTGCTGCGCTTATCCAAACTTGCACCGAGTCCCGTTTCACCCAACAATCCTGTGACTGCCGACCTACATTGGTTCCTAGTCAGCCTTGATTTTAAAATTCCCATTCTTTTTTTTCCAAATCCCTCCATGACCTTGCCCATCTCTATATCTGTGACCTCCTCCAGCCCTACAACTCTCTGAGATCTGGCCATTCATCAGACCTCCTGTGCAACCCCCTGTTTCTTCCTGCCATTTGCAGCTGTAGCTGCTTAAAAATCTGACAAAAATCGACTGGAAGCAGAGCCTAGTGGGAAAGACAGTAGAACAGCAATGGCAGGAGTTTCTGGGAGTAATTGAGGACACAGTGCAGAGGTTCATCCCAAACAAAAGAAAGGTTATCAGAGGGGGGATTAGGCAGCCATGGCTGACAAAGGAAGTCAGGGAATGCATCAAGGCAAAAGAGAGAGCCTATAATGTGGCAAAGAGTAGTGGGAAGTCAGAAGATTGGGAAGGCTATAAAAACAAACAGAGGATAACAAAGAGAGAAATAAGGAAGGAGAGGATCAAATATGAAGGTAGGCTAGCCAGTAACATTAGGAATGATAGTAAAAGTTTCTTTAAATACATTAAAAACAAACGGGAGGCAAAAGTAGACATTGGGCCGCTCCAAAATGACGCTGGTAATCTAGTGATGGGAGACGAGGAAATAGCTGAGGAACTTAATAAGTACTTTGCGTCAGTCTTCACAGTAGAAGACATGAGTAATATCCCAACAATTCAGGAAAGTCAGGGGGCAGAGTTGAATATGGTTGCCATCACAAAGGAGAAAGTGCTAGAGAAACTAAAAGGTCTGAAAATTGATAAATCTCCGGGCCCAGATGGGCTACATCCTAGAGTTCTAAAGGAGATAGCTGAAGAAATAGTGGAGGCGTTAGTTATGATCTTTCAAAAGTCACTGGAGTCAGGGAAAGTCCCAGAGGATTGGAAAATCGCTGTTGTAACCCCACTGTTCAAGAAGGGAACAAGAAAAAAGATGGAAAATTATAGGCCAATTAGCCTAACCTCAGTTGTTGGCAAAATTCTAGAATCCATCGTTAAGGATGAGATTTCTAAATTCTTGGAAGTGCAGGGTCGGATTAAGACAAGTCAGCATGGATTTAGTAAGGGGAGGTCGTGCCTGACAAACCTGTTAGAGTTCTTTGAAGAGATAACAAATAGGTTAGACCAAGGAGAGCCAATGGATGTTATCTATCTTGACTTCCAAAAGGCCTTTGACAAGGTGCCTCACGGGAGACTGCTGAGTAAAATAAGGGCCCATGGTATTCGAGGCAAGGTACTAACATGGATTGACGATTGGCTGTCAGACAGAAGGCAGAGAGTTGGGATAAAAGGTTCTTTCTCAGAATGGCAACCGGTGACAAGTGGTGTCCCGCAGGGTTCAGTGTTGGGGCCACAGCTGTTCTCTTTATATATTAACGATCTAGATGACGGGACTGGGAGCATTCTGGCCAAGTTTGCCGATGATACAAAGATAGGTGGAGGGGCAGGTAGTATTGAGGAGGTGGGGAGGCTGCAGAAAGATTTAGACAGTTTAGGAGAGTGGTCCAAGAAGTGGCTGATGAAATTCAACGTGGGCAAGTGCGAGGTCGTACACTTTGGAAAAAAGAATAGAGGCATGGACTATTTTCTAAACGGTGACAAAATTCATAATGCTAAAGTGCAAAGGGACTTGGGAGTCCTAGTCCAGGATTCTCTAAAGGTAAACTTGCAGGTTGAGTCCGTAATTAGGAAAGCAAATGTAATGTTGTCATTTATCTCAAGAGGCTTGGAATACAAAAGCAGGGATGTACTTCTGAGGCTTTATAAAGCACTGGTTAGGCCCCATTTGGAGTACTGTGAGCAATTTTGGGCCCCACACCTCAGGAAGGACATACTGGCACTGGAGCGGGTCCAGCGGAGATTCACACGGATGATCCCAGGAATGGTAGGCCTGACATACGATGAACGTCTGAGGATCGTGGGATTATATTCATTGGAGTTTAGGAGGTTGAGGGGAGATCTGATAGAAACTTACAAGATAATGAACGGCTTAGATAGGATGGACGTAGGGAAGTTGTTTCCATTAACAGGGGAGACTAGGACGCGGGGGCACAGCCTTAGAATAAAAGGGAGTCACTTTAGAACAGAGATGAGGAGAAATTTCTTCAGCCAGAGAGTGGTGGGTCTGTGGAATTCATTGCCACAGAGGGCTGTGGAGGCCGAGACGTTGAGCGTCTTCAAGACAGAAATTGATAAATTCTTGATTTCTCGAGGAATTAAGGGCTATGGGGAGAGAGCGGGTAAATGGAGTTGAAATCAACCATGATTGAATGGTGGAGTGGACTCGATGGGCCGAATGGCCTTACTTCCGCTCCTATGTCTTATGGTCTTATGGTCTTAAAACCTACCTCTTTGATCAAATATTTAGTTATGTGCTCTCTCTTTCGATTCATTGTCAATTTTTGCCTGATTACACCTCTAAAAAGCACTCTGCATTACTCCATTAGAGGTCCAATCTAAAGTTGTTGCTTATGCCTTAGCTTCAGCATTGCAATCTCCCACCTTTGGCCAAAGGAAAAAGATTGAGGGAAGGAATGAAAGAAAATATATCACTCCTAGGCATTATTACATTAAAGCACAAAGTGCTGAAGAGCCAATGGATGTCATTGTCACTTCTTACTGGCATCATATTGAGTGAGGAGAGCCATGCCAACGTCAAGTTCAGCTCACATCGAGAACATTTCTCAATGGCCTCCCATGAAGAATGTCTTTTTTAAAACGACAGCCATTGCTCATTCGTCCCAATGTAAGCAATCAGCTAAGCGTACTTCCCCTTCTGAATTCCGAGAGAGCCCCCTGTAGTGACACCATTATTTCGAGCCAAAATGAAAATGATTGGGAAATTCCACTGGCGATCACACCTAGAAAGCACCCTGCTGGAAATGACAGGGATTGATTTGATGTGCACATTTTGGGGGGAATTTTCCCATCATGCCCACCACGGGAGGGAGGTGGGGGGGGAACCACGCAAAGGTCCGTTGACCACAGGCAGGATTTCCCGGTTTTGGGGCAAGCGCAGCTGGTATATCCTGCCTCTTGAATGTAACTATCTTCCGCTTTTTTTTTGCTGGAGAAATCATCATTTTCCTCGGGTGACATTGTTGAAGTAGAAGTCATGAGTTCTGTTTGCTGTAGTTTTAAAATAGACTCTGTAGACTGTCTGCCATAGTGTGCTGTTTAAATAGACTCTGCTGTGTAACTAGACTGTTGCTGTGAGTCCTGTTGTAAGTTCCACCAGCCTCTAAGCATTGTTTGATAGTGGTGTCAATGGACCTCTGGTGGGAATATGACTTGATTGATGCATCCTTAGCCGTTAAATGTCAGCAGTGCTGAGCAACTCCCTGAGACCCGTAAGAGTAGCAAGCTGATTAAAGACCGCGACAGGCCTTCTTTTATGATCATGTGCACTGGCACTTTTGATTATCTTTATACAATGTGACATATTGGTTATGAGCTACCTTATGGTTTAAAAAAAATCAGCTGAAAAATTTGCCTAACACCAACAGCTCAGTAAAGTAGTAGAATTGTCAGGTGGAACATAGGAATTAGGAGCAGAAGTAGGCAATTCAGCCCTTCGAGCCAACTCCACCATTCAGATTATGGCTGATCTCTCCCTGGTCCCAAATCCTCCACCTCACCTGTTCCCATATCCCTTTAACCTTTTTTTTTCAGAAATACATCTACTTCTTGAAACCATTTAATGATTCAGACTCCACCGTGTTATGGGGCAGCGAGTTCCACAGATTCACCACCCTCTGCGAGAAGTATTTCCTCCTCATCTCAGTTTTAAATCCACCGCCTCTCAACAAAGCAAATGACTGAGGGGTACGGCAGCACTTAACACAATGGTGGGAAATTCTGCCAAATCTTTCAGAGCCAGCAGGATGCAGAAAGAAACCCTAAAGGAAGATGATACAAAAGGTAGCTCTGATAATCAAGCAAACAATGCTGAGAACGGCCTCCGTTTGTTTACGCAGTTTCTAAGATGAGAAAGGTTCTCCGAATAAGCCTTTGCTAATAACTGGCCAGAAATTGCTCCATGTGTTACGCACAAAGTTACGCCCTCACTGGGACCAGTTTTCATTGTCTGGCGTAGATTAAACATTACTGGCTGTGGCACCCTGGCAAGTCTTTTTTTCATAGAGTACCGCTGAATGCATGGAATAATGCTTCTGATGAACCATCCAGAAACATTTTTAGCTGGGCCCTCAGTTGTATCTGTGCCACCAGGCTCTGCCTTTTTATCTAAGGGTTAGTCAATTTGTTACATCGGTTATAAGCTCTTTTAGCTGTTGTACAATTCATGGACTTTAATAATGTATTAGAAATGCTTTAAAAACTGGAAAGTGCTTTTGCTTAGTGCTTAATGAAAACTTGCGGGCCTAATGGGAGCCTATTGCTCTGCATGACATTTCAGATTGATTTCATCTTCAGAATGAAATACATAACGTTATGTGATTGTGCTGGAAGTTGGAATATTTTAAATGGTTGTGCATGTTGTACTGCAAGGCAATAATAGGTTGGAACAGAATGTGGGCAGTGAGAAGTCATGTTAGATGTGCACTTCAGGGCAAATGATCCAAAGCAGGTCTGCTCTTAAAATGTTACAAGAACTGTCAGAATTGGGCAAACCCTTAAGCTCTTCAAGTTAGCCATGGGCCATGGATTTGAGACGCCCTCTTTGAAAGGAATGTCAAAGGTACCTAGTTGTGGCCAAATGTCCTTTGATTCTTCAGTCCAAGATGTTGCTAATTTAGCCACACCACGTCTTTGATTAACGGCAGTCATCGTTTCAGTGCTAGGATCGTATCTCCTGTAACTACAGGAATAACTGCACCTGGTGAACTCCCCCTTGTGTTTGAATATGTTCCCCGCCTTTTCCCGACTGGTGAAAATGAATATGGTGGCACTGCCCCACAAATCCTAGCCCTGTCGGCTCTGAAGGGTAGTTATTTCTGTGTTAATTTGTACAACAAAAAAAACCTAATTTACATCGCGTCCTTCTGTGGATGTCTCTAAGAAGGCCTGCACTGCTTCACGACTTGCACTTAACTCCTTGACGACCCCAATGGTAGTCCAAACCACAAACCCTGGTAGAGATGAGTGAAAGTCAGTTTGCTGGTATGATTTATCCTGCTGCTAAACTCCCATGCTCAGGACCCCTCTTTGGCAAAACAATTTAAAAAAAACTTTATTCCAAGAAAATTGAATCCCTGCAAGTTTCTATTTGTGTTTTGCCAAAGGCAAGAACAGAAATGAATAGTAATAACTTTCTGCAGCTACTGAAAGGAATTATCTGCTTCCTTCAAAATATGTTCAGATTTACAAAGAGTTGGAGTTATTAATTATTTTTGGAGATGTATTTCTCCTGTCACAACAGTGGCTGCAATTTAGAAAATACTTAAAACCATAAGACATAGGAGCAGAATTAGGCCATTCGGCCCATCGAGTCTGCTCCGCCATTCAATCATTGCTGATATGATTCTCATCCCCATTCTCCTGCCTTCTCTCCTTCGCCCCATAACCCTTGATCCCCTTATTGATCAAGAACCTATCTATCTCTGTCTAAAGACATTCAATGATCTGTCATCCACAGCCCTCTGTGGCAATGAGTTCCACAGATTCACCACCCTCTGGCTGGAGAAATTCTTCTTCCATCTCAGTTTTAAAGGAGTGTCCCTTCACTCTGAGGTTGTGCTCTTGAGTTCTAGTCTCTCCCACTAGTGGAAACATCCACTCCACGTCCACTCTATCTCGGCCCCTCAGCATTCAGTAAGTTTCAATTAGATCCCCATTCATCTTTCTAAATTCCATGGAGTATAGACCCAGACTCCTCGACCGCACCTCATCTGACAAACCCTTCATTCCTCGGATCATACTTCTGAGGCTGTAAAGTGTTTCGAGGCACCCAGAGATTGTGTAAGATACGATACAAGTGCTAGTCTTTCTTTAAAACTAGTATTTGCATTGACAGCTGCTTCTGATCCTCTGCATTATCTTCTGAGTCCCCCTGTGGAGATCCTTTCGATACGGGAGCAAGCTGGCTGTTTGATGTTCTACTATTTTCAACATGTTGATAAATTCCACTCTGAAGCCAAATGCTTGTGATCTGTCTGCTTTCACCTGCTTTTCAATTGTTTCCATCTGACTCCTGCTTTTGAACAGGAAAAGTTTTGGGTGCCATTTTTAGACCCCAGTGATACATGGCTCTGCATCTTTCCTGTCATTCCTTCTCTGCAGAAAACCCATCATTTCAGTTGATGGTTCCTGAGGAAGTGCACACTTTAAATGACTGGGAGCCTCGACTCCTTCATTACATTTCCAGGATAGGATATAGCCAGCCTTATCTGTCACTGTGCTTCTGTAGAGCTGGTCTGTGTGCTTTCACAGATGCTTATTTGCAGTGCTAGCTCCAGTGCCCTGTTTATTTATGACCTCGACTGCTTTGCATTCATATCCTGCATGATTGAACACGACTTGATGCATCTTCTTTATGCCACGCTCCATCCAATGTTTTTTCTGAAATGGGGATGCACAAGTCATCAATAATAAAAAGTCACTGATGACCGTTCGCAGCCAGTTGATTTTTTTTCAAAGCAAAGTCCCTCATTGGAAAAATGTACCGGGGAATAAAGATATATTTGTTTTGGTGCAACGATGGCAGGTACCAAATTAGCAGTGTTAAACCAGGCAGTGCTGCCTCCTTTGGTTCAATAGTGTTACCTCTGTATCAATAACACTTTCTTTGTGTTTGTGTTAGTGAATATTCGAAACCTAATGTAGGCTCTGTTTGAATAAGAGTAAGGGGCACACATGTGAAGACATACTTTTGATTTGATTGGTTTTGAGTTATTATTATCACATGTATTGGGATACAGTGAAAAGTGTTGTTTCTTGTGCACTATGCAGACAAAGCATACCATACATCGAAAAGGGAAGGAGAGGGTGTGGAATGTAGTGTCAGTCATGGCTAGGATGTGGAGAAAGATCAACTTAATATAATGTAGGTCCAGTCAAAAGTCTGATGGCAGCAGGGAAGAAGCTGTTCTTGAGTCAGTTGGTAAATGACCTCAGACTTTTGTATCTTTTTCCCGATAGAAGAAGGTGGAAGAGAGTATGTCCGGGATGCGTGGGGTCCTTGATTATGCTGGCTACTTTTCCGAGGCGGCAGCAGCAAGTGTAGACAGTGTCAATGGATGGGAGGCTGGTTTGAGTGATGGACTGGGCTTCATTCACAATCCTTTGTAATTTCTTGCCGTCTTGGGCAGAGCAGGAGCCACGTCAAGCTGTGATACAACCAGAAAGAATGTTTTCCATGGTGCATCTGTAAAAGTTGGTGGAGTTGTGATGGACATGCCAAATTTCCTTAGCCTCCTGAAGAACTGAAGGCTTTGGGTGGGCTTTCCTAACAGTAGCGTTGACGTAGAGGGACCAGGACAGGTTGCTGGTGACCTGGTCACCTAGAAACTTGAAACCCTTGACCATTTCCACTTCATCCCCGTTGATGTAGACGGGCATTATCTCCACTAGCTTCCTGAACTCGATGACTATCTCCTTCGTTTTACTGACATTGAGTTTGCACGTCTGTACTAAAAGCCTTTTCATTTGTTTACCTACAAGTATATATCCCAAAAAATTAACATGAAGATTGAAAAAAAGCGATAGTTATATAGCAATTGGAAGAAATGCAAAGACTATTATTAGTAAATATATAATTTGAAAGCAGAGGGTTTTGATTGACTGTGGCTTCTGGCACTTGCAAGGTTAGACACACAAGGCAAAAAAAGCCTTGTAAAAAAAAATTGTATTTATATAGCATTTTATAAAATCTCTGTCAGCGATTCAGGTACAATGAGCAGCATTAAAGTGCAAGTCTGGCATAAGTACAAAAATGGATCAAACGAGTTTAAATTTGGAAGACAAAAATTTTGGCCGGGTTTCTCCGATCTTGTTCACCCCTCCACTGCTGTTAGAATGGAGAATTTGACACTCAGCCAAAACCCCATTCACTGCAGTGGGGCCGGAGAGTCCTAGCCTTTATCGCAACATTTTGTCATTTAACTTCCCACACCTAGTGATGCACAAGGCAGAATTTCATCTGTTAACAGAATTATTTTTTTTCCTTGGAACAGGCCATGAGCCCATCATGAGTGACTTATAGCTTGAGGAGCACCACTCTGCAGCAAGCATGTCTGACCAGGAGTCTCTCCCGCTCTTACCTCCTTCCATTGGGGTATTGGAAGGATTTGCAAGTTGATACTCAACCTGTTTGGCCATGTTATGAACACACCTTCCTTGGCCGTCAAGTCCTGGGGTGGGACTTGAACCCAGAGCTTCTGGCTCAGAGGCAGGTATGCTACCCGCTGTGCCACAAGATCTCCTCCATTGGATTGTTAGTACTGCTCTGCAATTAATGCCCTGCCTGTAAAGCTGCAGCAGCATAAGTGGCAAAGTATTAGGTCTGTCCTATCTCCCCGTTGCTGTAGATTTTCTTGTCAGTGCATCTTTGATGGATGTCAAAGAATGTTTAGTGGAATCCAAATCAGTTCCAGTCAGATTTAACCTAGTGCTTCAAAAAGCTTTTATTTTTCGCATAGTACTGTATTCTTGGAAAGATTGCAAGAGCATTTTTTTAAAAATGAGACTATGTTCATAGTTTAGGCGTAGAGAGAATTCTCCATCTTGTTGGAGCACATTTGGAATATTGTGAACAATTTTGGATCATGTATCTAAGGAAGGATGTGTTGGCCTTGGAGAAGGTCCAGAGGCGGTTCACCAGAATGATCCCGGGAATGAAAGGCTCGACGTATGAGGAGTGTTTGAGGACTCTGGGTCTGTATTCGATGGAGTTAGACGGATGAGGGGGGATCTCATTGAAACTTACAGAATACTGAAAGGCCTGGATTTGGAGAAGATGTTCCCATTAGTAGGAGAGACTAGGATCTGAGGGCACAGCCTCAGAGTAAAGGGATGACCTTTTGGAACTGAGATTAGGAGCAATTTTTTCAGCCAGAGGGTGGTGAATCTGTGGAATTCATTGCCACAGACAGCCCAGGCCACTGAGTGTATTTAAGACAGAGATAGATATGTTCTTTGGTAAGGATATCAAAGGTTACGAGGAAAAGGCGGGAGAATGGGATTGAGGAACAATCAGCCGTGATTGAATGGTGGCGCAGACATGATGGGCCGAATGGTCTAATTCTGCTCCGATATCTTATGGTCTTAAATTCCAGCCCTCGCCCACTATCCCTAAAATCGGTGATATTTAAAACGTACTCGCCTGTTTTGTCAAAACCTCTACAGTTGGCAACTGATGTCCAGGAAGGATGCATGCCAAGAATTGCTCGTGTAGATTGTTCAGTCTGCGATGAATCAACCTATTCTGTTACCCGCTGCCATTTATGAATATCCTCTGCGAGAATTATAAAGGATAAAGGTGGAAAATGTGAAAGTGCTTTCTCTTGGAATAAACCTGAACGTTATTTGTCGTACAATCATATGTGATTGCTTCATTTAAAATTCATGGTGTCGCATTGCATCTAACTCTGTGTATTGAACTTTAATTGCTCCCTTCTGCGAGAAGAGCCTTCAGTGAGTTTTCTGTATCTATTATTTGTGGTTGGGCTTGTTAGCAGATGCTGTCTGTCTTTCTCTTGCTCTCTCTCTGGAGCTGTGGGCTGCTGAATTGCATGGTTGCTTGTTGTGGTGACTGTGGAGGGAACAAAAAGGCACAGATGCTTTGATTTGTGGCTTTTTGTAGCATTCTTTAGGCTTCTTAGTCATTCATGGAAGGAACATCGGAACAGAAGTAGACTATTCAGCCACTTGAACCTGTTCTGCCATTCAGTTAGATCATAGCTGATCGGTACCTTAGCTTGGTGCTGAAGAAGAGTCATATTGGGAGTCATAGAATCTAAGTGAAGAAGGAGGCCATTTGGCCCATCAAGCCTGCACCGACAACAATCCCATCCAGGTCCTATCCCAGCAACCCCATGTATTTACTCCTCATAGAACTCATAGAAACCCTACAGTGCAGAAGGAGGCCATTCGGCCCATCGAGTCTGCACCGACCACAATCCCACCCAGGTCCTACCCCCACATATTTTACCTGCTAATCCCTCTAACCTACGCATCTCAGGATTCTAAGAGGCAATTTTTAACCTGGCCAATCAACCTAACCTGCACATCTTTGGACTGTGGGAGGAAACCGGAGCACCCGGAGGAAACCCACGCAGACACGAGGAGAATGTGCAAACTCCACACAGACAGCGACCCGAGCCGGGAATCGAACCCGGGACCCTGGAGCTGTGAAGCAGGAGTGCTAACCACTGTGCTACCGTGCCGCTCCTCTAATCCTCCTGACATTAAGGGGCCATTTATCATGGGCAATCTACCTAACCTGCGCATCTTTGGAGTCGAAATGCTAACTCTATTTCTCTCTTCAAAGATGTTGCCAGACTTGCTGGGTTTTGCTAGCATTTTCTGTTCCAATTTCAGATTCCCAGCATCTGCAGTGTTTTGCTTACATTTTAACTCCATCTACCTACCTTGTTTCTATGACCCTTAACCTTACTGAACAAAAATCTGTCCACTGCAATTTTGAAAATCTCAATTGATCTTACCTCAACAACTTTTTGCAGGGGTCTGGAGCGGGCAGTTCCAGATTTCCTCTATCCTTTGTATGAGAAAGTGCTTTCTGATATTACCGCTGAACAGCCTTGCTCTAATTTTAAGGATATGTTCCCTTGTTCTCAAATCATAGAATCCCTACAGTGCAGAAGGAGGCCATTCGGCCCGTCGAGCCTGCACCATCAACAATCCCACCTGGCCTACATATTTACCCTAATCCCCCCCCCTGACACAAAGTGGGTATCTTAGCATGGCCAATCCACCTAACCCGTACAACTTTTGGATTGTGGGAAGAAGCTAGTGCACCCGAAGGAAGCCCACACAGACACGGGGAGAACATACAAACTGCACACAGTGACCCAAGGCTGGAATTGAACCCGGGTCCCTGGTGCTGTGAGGCAGCAGTGCTAACCACTGTGCCACCATGAAAGAGTTTCTCTTTACCTCTCTCATCAAATCCATTGATTATCTTAAACACCTCAGTTGCATCAGCCATTAATTTTCTATTTTCAAGGGGATACAAATGTAACCTATGCAATCTATCCTCGTAATTTAACCCTTTTTAGCTCAAATATCTTCAGTGCACAAGTGGTGTCCAGAATTGATGACAGAGGAGCAGTCTAAATGGTCAAACCAGAGCTCTGTACAGCTGGAACTGAACTTCAGCCCCTTTTGTATTCTAGCCCTCTTGCAATAAAGGCTAATGTCCCATTTGTCTTTTAATTATTGTTTGTATCTGTTCACCAGCTTTTAGTGATTTCTGTAATCTTTGTTCTCCTACAGTGCTGAGCTACTAGCCATTTTGGAAATACACTGATGGATCTCTTGGATTCCAAGTGTATATAGTCTCATACTTAACCACATTGAACTTGCATTGAATTCCTATACCAGTAGGGCACTGGGCTCTTACCAGGATATGTACATATTACTATGGCGACACAATCACAATTTAATGGTTAAAATTGTTACTTTGAAGTGGTTGAAACTTGCAATAATTCTCGCACAATATTGGTACCCGGCTTGTGCTATTACAATTTTGATCTGTCACCTGTGCAAGATTTGATGTCGCTATTAATTTAATTCCTCCTTTCTCAAAAGAAGGATATGGTGTTTAAAAATAATTAAACCAGCTTGAAATTCACGCATCATTACTAAATTGTCAATTTAGAGCAGGAATAAGCAAGTGTTTTCTGTCTGGTATGAAGTATATGTTAGATTGTTTGTGTGTGTGTATATATTTTCCATTCCATAACTGCTGCTGCTGCTAGTTTGTGGTTTGGCACTCCCGCTGATCTGCAAGAGAGCAGGCTCCAGGAGATTACTGCTGCTGTGCTTCTATTTAACATCCACTGTCCCAAGGTGCTGATCCGATTGTAACCTCGATTCGTTTGATCCGTGCAGCCTGTCCAGAGCAGAGGAGCTGATTGAGCAGAGCTTAGAGCCTGAACTCTTCCCTTGACCACTCTTGCCAACTCCACCTGCTTCTGCTCATTCTGCTTAGCGCATCTCCCAATGCAACTCCTCAAACCCTCTGTCTGAGAGGAAGAATAGTTATAGCAGCTTGTGAGCACAAGGGGAAAGTAGGCAGGAGATCCAGTGAATTATTTCTTGCTGTGATGTATGGATACAAATAGGAAGTAGAGGAGGGAAGGACTGAAAGTATAAAATGTTGAATTTATTTCATGTCTTAACTCTCATTAATTCCCACACGCCCATCTCACCTGTTCAAACATTTCCCCAATTCTCACCTCATGAGTATTTTGATTTTAATTGCTTTACGATTGGTGGCTTTCCTGCAGCAGCCTAGGCACTAAACTCTGGAATTCCTTCCCTAAACCTTTCTGCCTCTCTTCTCGTTTTTTTCCTCTTTTAAGGTGCTCCTTAAAATCTCTGGCCAAGCTTTCGTCCATCTGGACAAGTGGCTTGGTGTCAAATTTGGTTCCATAATGCTTCAGTAAAACACCTTGAGGTGTGTTCTTATAATTTCAAAGATGCTAGATAAATATAGGCTACTGTCATTGATAAACAAAAGTGACTCGAGCATTGATCTCGACGTCTCACTTTCTGCCATCTGAAAATCTCCATCAACTCCAGCCCTCTATTTTGTAGCCACCTTTCAATCTGTTCTGAGATATAAAATGGAGTCTTACCATGGCCCTTCTGCTGAGCCTACAAAATGTTCTTCTGTCCAGCAGCTTGGCCTGGAAGATATTTTCGCTCCCGCTTGTGCACTGTGCAGCCACTTGCCATGTCTTTTTACTAAATTGCCCTGGCTCCTACCGACTGTCTGAGGTCAAGGAAGTGCTTCCTCTTGCAAATTTGTTTGACCCAGCACTCTACGGTTGTATCCAAGGTTGGTGCCTTGATGGGGCTCTTCCCCTACCCCATCACAGTAACTAGTCAGGTGCCACACCATGCCAATGCACTGCCTTGCCGAATTGCGCAGGTTATTTTATTTTATTAAATCAAAGTTGATGCATAGAATAGTCTACAATTGTCTGATTTTCAGACAACGCCGTTTTTTGGACCGCTGGATTTGAGTCACGATTAGAACTGTACAAGTTTGGCTGTGTACAGAAATGCAAGGACTGACATTTATGTCACCATATAGCACAAACGTTGTCATCTTTAATCATTAATGTCAGTGCTCTGTGAGCTAATCTAATTGTAGTGTCAGCTGTGGCTCAGTTGGTCGCCTCTGAGTCAGAAGGTGGTAGGTTCAGCTCCCACTTCATGACTCGAGCACAAAGATCAAGTCGTGAGATTCCAATGCAATGCTAGCACTGCTGCCTTAGGGACCCGGGTTCAATTTCCAGCTTGGGTCACTGTCTGTGTGGAGTCTGTACAGTCTCCCCGTGTCTGTGTGGGTTTCCTCTGGGTGTTCCGGTTTTCTCCCACAGTCCGAAAGACTTGCTGGTTAGGTGCATTGGCCATGCTAAATTCTCCCTCCGTGTACTTGAACAGACACTCGAACAGTGTGGTGACCAGGGGATTTTCACAGTAAATTCATTGCAGTGTCAATGTAAGCCTACTTGTGACACAAATAAATACATACAAAATAGCAGTAACTAGAATTCAAAAGTAATTTCTTCACCGTGATCCCCGTCAAAAGATCCTGAAGATGTGGGGTTTCTGGCCGAAATTTTGCACCCCACCTGCCGCGGGAACCAGAGCGGGTGAGGGGTGGACAATGGGAAGGTCTGTTGACCTTGGGCGGGATTTTACGGTTTCGGGACGAGCGAGGCTGTAAAACCCCACCCTTTTTATCTTAAATTGAAAAGGGAACACGTTTATGACTGGAAGGTTTAACAATGTCTTATGATTTGATTTACCTCAAATAATCTTATCAAGCGAATTCAAGTGCCAGTGGGTAGTGAAGCTGTGGGCAGTTGTCTTCTGTGCCTGAGGAAAATCCAAATTACCCGACAGTGGCATCTGCTTTCTTTCATTCACGCATAAAACCAGCACAAGTCTACACCTTCCAGTTCCCACATGGCTGCAGGCTAACTTCAGTTCTGGAGTAATTAATCAGAAATCATTCATGATTATTCCCTCCTCGCCTTTTAGCTTTGCAGCAAGATTACTTTCTCATGCAGTCTAACTAAAGAGCTTTACGTTACACATAAAGAGACGCGACAAAAAATAACCCAGAACAAGCTTCATGCCATTATTAGAATTGCTTATTTCTAAACTTCACCTTTAAACTTTACTTATTAGTGTCACGAGTAGGCTTACATTAACACTGCAATGAAGTTACTGTGAAAATCCCCTAGTCTCTACACTCCGGTCCATGCCTTTTCAGGTACACTGAAGGAGAATTTAGCATGGCCCAATGCACCTAACCAACTCGTCTTTCAGACTGTGGGAAGAAACCGGAGCATCCGGAGGAAACGTACGCGCGCGTACATGGGGAGAACATGTGGACTCCGCACAGACAGTGACCCAAACCGGGAATCGAACCCAGATCTCTGGCACTGTGAGGCAGCAGTGCTAACCACTGTGCCACCATGCTGCCCATGAGTTCCTGTACATTGCTTCATTGAAGGTTAAATTGTTGTGCCAGCGATTTGGAAAGTATCACCATAAGTAGGAAGCTTGAAACTTTTACGTAGCGTGACTTTTATACTATTTCTTCCGAGTACTGTAGGCAAACAGTGCAACAATCAGTCCTGCTCACATCATTGCTGAAGTCTTGGTGCTGATACATCAGTGAGCACAGTGTAACTGGCTCCTTCCATATGCATAGCCTTTCTTTCTTGAGGAATATTCAACAATTTCCAGTCTGATGTGCCCTTTAAAGTGCAAATAGCTGTTATTTTTTATGTGAAGGTTTTGGATGCCGTGGGGTTTGATTTTTTTTTTTTTTGCTTTTGATTCCTTTGGCCCTTCATTCATCCTGGATATTCATGAGACTGAAGGTTTGTTCCGATCTTGCTCCCAAGTGAGTGCCAGGATCAGCTGGGAATATCAATTAGTCCTCGAAGGCAGAAGGAACATGCGGGTAGATCATCAAAGATTAAATTCAGCCTTCACCTGTCCCATTTTTTTATTGTAAGAAAAAATTGATTTATATTTTCCACAAGGCAACTGGGAAAGGATTAGTTGACCAGCCTATCGGACTGTCAGTAATGATCCACTTTTAGCTTGGATTTATTTTGTATTTCAAAAGGTACCTCCGATTTTTAACATGGCTTCAGACCCATGTCATCCAGTAACTCACCCACAGCAACATGGCGTCTTAACCTATTTCATTTCTTAATTAGATATGGCTGAAAGTTCAGTTGAAAAGCAGTCTAATGTCACGGTCATTCATGATTATGTACCTATTTGGTGTGTGCTTGTTCAGTTTGGTGCCTACCTGACTAGTTTCAACCAGTTGTTATTAATCAATGGATTTTATCATTTAAATAATCTGTAGATAATGACAGACAAACATTCAAATCGGTTGCGTAGAAGGTAAAACACTTCTTTTAGTTTTTAATTAACATTGTTTTGGCAAGAGCAGTTACATGTTCAGCCTCAGAGTAAAGGGACGACCCTTTAGAACTGAGATGAGGAGGAACTTCTTCAGCCAGAGGGTGGTGAATCTGTGGAATCCATCACCACAGATGACTGTGGAGGCCAGTAAAGTAAAGTTTATTTATTAGTCACAAGTAATGCTTACATTAACACTGCAATGAAGTTACTGTGAAATTCCCCTAGTCGCCACATTCTGGCACCTGTTCGGGTCAATGCACCTAGCTAGCACGTCTTTCAGACTGTGAGAGGAAACCGGAGCATCCAGAGCAAACCCACGCAGACACTGGGGAACATGCAAACTCCATACAGATAGTGATCCAAGCTGGGAATCGAACCTGGGACTCTGGCTCTGTGAGGCAGCAGTGCAACCGTGTCATTGAGTGTATTTAAGACAGAGATAGATGGGTTCTTCTGGGCGGCACGGTACTGGGCTGCACAATGGCACAGTAGTCAGCACTGCTGCCTCACAGCGCCAATGATCCGGGTTCAATTCCCGGCTTGGGTCTCTGTCTGTGTGGAGTTTGTACATTCTTTCCATGTTTGTGTGGGTTTCCTCCAGGTGCTCCGGTTTCCTCCCACAGTCCAAAGATGTGCAGGTTAGGTTGATTGGCCATGCTAAATAACTCCTTAGTGTCCCAAGATGTGTAGGTTAGGGGGATTAGCAGGGTAAATGCGCGGGGTTATGGGGATAGGGGCTGGGTGAGATTGTTGTTAGTGCAGACTCGATGGGCCAAATGGCCTCCTTCTTCACTGTAGGGATTCTATGATTGTTGATTGGTAAGGGAATCAAAACACAGGAAAAGGTGGGAGAATGGGATTGAGAAACTTATCAGCCATGGTCAAATGGTGGAGCAGGTTTGATGGGTCGAATGGCCTAATTCTGATCCTATATCTTATGATCTTATGCTACATCTCGGTTTTATATGAATTTATGGAGTCTTGGGGCATTGCCTCTGAGCCAGATGGTCCGAGTTCAAGTCACACTCCCGGACCTGCTGGCCAAGGAAGGTGTGTTGACAATGTAGCTAAACATGTCGCGTATTAACTAGTAAATGCTTCCAACATGTGTCAATGGCAACAAATAACAGTGGGAGAGATTCCTGGTCAGCCATGTGATGGAAAGAATATTGGAGCTTCTACCATTGCAATCTGTAGGTCTGGACTACAATATGTTTTTTTATTCATTGGTTGTGGGTGTTGCGACCTGGACCAGCATTTATCGCTTATCCTCAATTACCCTATGGACTGAATGGCTAGCTAGGCCAATTCAGGGGTCACTTAAGAGTCAATCACATTGTTGTGGTTCTGCGGTCATATGTAGGCCGACCAGGTGAGGATGGTAGAATTCCTTCCCTAAATGACATTCGTGAACAACAATGGTTCAATGGTCATCATTAGACTTTTAATTCCACATTTCTATTGAATTCAGATTTCACCATCTGCTATGGTGGGATTCAAACTTGGGTCCTCAGAGCATTATCCCAGATCTCTGGATTATTAGTCCAGTGACAATACCACAATGCTATTGCCTTCTCTGTAAAGATGCATGTTGCCACAGCACCTTGGACTCCTGGGGGCGTGGGGAATCACATTGGTGCTAACAGCATGGATTCAACCCCTGGTCTGACTGAGTTGGACTTGGGACTTGCTTCCTTGGAGGTTGTGGTGCTGTGGGTCAGATGTGCCTTCGGGCAGAGAACGCAAGAAGAATATGAATTGAGAAAAAGAAGGTAAATAGAAACAAGAGGCTTCAGAGAACAATGGGTGGATTTTACGGCCCCACATGTCTTGAAACCGTAAAACCCGCCTGAGATCAACAGACACTTCCATTCTCCGCCACATCTGCTCCGATTCCCATGGCAGGCGGAGCGGCAAAATTCCAGTGTATGATTGAAAGATAGAGGGATCTTTGGCCATGTCATTGGCACAGAGATAATGCCTCAAATATCCCCATTGATCACATTTTAAGATGAGAAACGGGCTGTCTGTGATTCGCTGACCAAATGTTCAGTATATAAGTCAGTTAGAATTCAGAACGTTAGCCTTCGTGCTAACCACGTTGTCTATATGCAAAGCATTCATGGCTCGATGAGACCAGGATGAGGTGTGAATAATAGTTCATCAAATGAGTTTCTGCGGATAATATTTTTTGGACTTGTTTAACTGACAACTCTTCATTCCTTTTGGGTTGGAACACATACAATCGGCTTTTCACCAAATGTTTAGTTCTTTTGGTTTGCATTGCATTGAGAAGCCCCACAAGTTAACAGACTGTGAAAGAAATGTGCTGTACTTCACAGACCGATGTTGGCACCCAGCCCAGCATTATCATGATTTAAAAGTTCTCATCTTTGTTTTCAAATTGTTTTAAGGAAGGATTTAAATGAATTGGAGGCAGTTCAGAGGATATTTGCTAGATTAATACCCGGAATGAGCGGGTTGTCTTGGGAGGAAAGGCAAGTCAGACTGGGCTTGGTTCCAGAAGAGTGTTTCGAAGAGTGAGAAGGATTGAAGCGTATAAGATCTTGGAACGGTCTCGACAAGCTGGATGTGGGGTAAATTCAGATTTCGGGGGCACTGTTTTAAATTTAGGAGTTGCCCTTTTAGGACGGAGATGAGGAGAAATCTTTTTTCTGAGGGTTCTGTGACTTTGGAGCTTTCTGCCTCAGAAGGCAATGGAAGCGGGGTTATTGAATATTTTTAAGGCAGAAGTACATAGATTCTTGGTAGGCAAGGGAATCAAATGGTAGATGGGATTGTGGAATTCGAAAGCAGCCATTATCTTATTGAATATGCAATCTTATCAAGCAGAGCATGCTTGAGGGGCTGAATGGCCTACTTCTCCTGTTTTGTATGTAAATCCTCCAACCCTATATCTGTTACCTACTGCAACTCACCAAGGTCTCCGTTCCCTTATTCTGGCCTCCTCCAAATATCCAATTTTAACCAAAACTGTGCCTTGAGCCGCCCAGCCTTAATTCTGGGATTCTCTCCCTGAAAGTCTCTGCATTTCTTGCCTCCTTCATGTTCTATCTTAACACCATCATCTGTCCTACTATCTCCTATAAGAACATAAGAAATAGGAGCAGGAGTAGGCCATCTAGCCCCTCGAGCCTGCCCCGCCATTCAATAAGATCATGGCTGATCTGATAGTGGTTTAGTTCCACTTACCTGCCCGCTCCCCATAACCCTTAATTTCTTTATTGATCAGAAATCTATCTACCTGTGACTTAAACATATTTAACGAGGTAGCCTCCGCTGCATAATTCCAGAGGTTCACTACCCTCTGAGAGAAGAAGTTCCTCCTCAACTCTGTTCTCAACTGACTCCCCCTTATTTTGAGGCTGTGTCCTCTAGTTCTTGTTTCCTTTCTCAGTGGAAAGAATCTCTCTGCCTCTACCCTGTCTAGCCCCTTCATTATCTTATATGTCTCTATAAGATCTCCCCTCAGCCTTCTAAACTCCAACGAGTACAGGCCCAATCTACTCAAGCTCTCCTCATAAGCTAACCCCCTCATCTCCAGTATCAACCTGGTGAACCTTCTCTGTACTCCCTCCAAGGTCAATATATCCTTCCGCAAATAAGGGGACCAAAATTGCACACACTACTCTTGTTGCGGCCTCACCAGTACCTTGTACAATTGCAGCAAGACCTCCCTGCTTTTATATTTCATTCCCTTCGCGATAAAGGCCACCATTCCATTTGCCTTCTTGATCACCTGCAAACTGAGTTTTTGCGATTCATGCACAAGGACCCCCAGGTCCCTCTGCACAGAAGCATGTTGTAATTTTTCACCATTTAAATAATAATCCATTTTACTATTATTCCTTCCAAAGTGGATAACCTCACACTTGTCAACGTTATACTCCATCTGCCAGATCATCGCCCACTCACTCAGCCTATTCAAATCTCTCTGCAGACTTTCCGCATCCTCCACGCAATTCGCTTTCCCACTCATCTTTGTGTCATCCGCAAACTTTGTTACCCTACACTCGGTCCCCTCCTCCAGATCGTCTATGTATATGGTAAACAGTTGAGGCCCCAGCACCGATCCCTGCGGCACGCCACTAGTCACCAACTGCCAACCAGAAAAGCACCCATTTATTCCAACTCTTTGCTTCCTGTTAGGTAGCCAATCCTCAATCCACGCTAACACTTTACCCCCAACCCCATGTACCTTAATCTTCTGCAGCAACCTTTTGTAAGGCACCTTATCGAACGCCTTCTGGAAATCCAAAAACACCACATCCACCGGTTCCCCTCTGTTAACCGCACTCGTTACATCTTCATAAAAATCCAGTAAATTCGTCAAACACGACTTTCCCTTCATGAATCCATGCTGCGTCTGCTTGATCAAACCATTTTTTTCCAGGTGTCCTATTTCTTCTTTAATGATGAACATTAAACGTCTCCTTATGTGGCGCGGTGCCAAGTTTGGTTAACACTCCTGTGAAGCGCCTTGGAATGGTTCTCATGTTCAAACCCTTTACAAATGAAAGTATTTCTTTTTAAATGCAATTTGTTTTGAAGCAGATAGTTTCACTCCCTGCAGAGTGATTTCTCCCTTTATTCTTTCAAGTATGTGTCTCATCAGTAATCTTAATGTTGTGTTCTGCTTCAGTTTAATTATCTTGAATGTAAGTAAATCTTAACTATTTTAACTAGAAATGTTATATTCTGACTGCGGTGTATTTACTATCATCCAGAGCAGAGGGAAGAACATAGTGCATTTCCTATGCAATCTTCCACACATTGGAAGGTAGGGGATAATTGTTAGACTTGTGTTAAATTACCATTAAGGGTAAGGGTCCCAAGGTTCACTTTTTGAAGTTGTCACCCTTGGAACATGTTGCTGCAGTGAGTGCAAGGCCAATGCTTTCAAGGGAAGTCCTGAATTGCAATCCATGTGCCTCTATGTGAGATCCATAAGGCACTTTGTAACAAATAATTTAGGACTGAGGGTTGAGAATCTGTGGAATTCCCTGCCCAGTGAAGCAGTTGAAGTTACCTCATTGAATCTTTTTAAGGCAAGGATAGATAAAGTTTTGAACAGTAAAGGAATTAAGGGTTATGGTGAGTGGGCGGGTAAGTGGAGCTGAGTCCACAAAAAGATCAGCCATGATCTTATTGAATGGTGGAGCAGGCTCGAGGGGCCAGATGGCCTACTCCTGTTCCTAGTTCTTATGTAAATAATGGATCGTCAAGACTTCGGCAACCAATAATACAAACAGGATGCATTAGATTGACATTTGAGCTAAAGGATGTGAATCGATCAGTGGCTGGAGTGCAACAGCGTGTTGGTGGAATTGTCAAACGTTTGGTGCATGAGGTGGTAATTTACAGAACATACCCACAAGGAACAGGATCTTGTGGAAGGGTAGTGCAACTTGCCCAAACTCAATCAGAATTCATTGAGAAAGTGGGGAAATCTGGCAGAAAGTGACTGTTGGCCAGTGAAAAGGAACTGTCATTTTCACCAATGTTTTTGTGTGACAAGTAGAAAAGTAAACGGCACAGGAAAAGACTGAATAGTAAAGCAACAGTGTTAACTGGACAGCTGCCAATGCTAGGCTGCCAAGATATGTGGGGTGTCCCAGTGGTTAGCACTGCTGCCTCATACAGCCAGAGACCCAGGTTCAATTCCAACCTTGCATGTTCTCCCCGTGTCTGTGTGGGTTTCCTCTGGATGCTCCGGCTTTCTCCCACAGTTCAAAGATGTGCAGGTTAGGTGCTAAATGCATGGGTTATGGGGATAGGGCCTGGGTAAGATGCTCTTTCAGAGAGTCAGTGTAGACTCGATGAGCCGAACGGCCTCTTTCTGCACCGCAGGGATTCTCTTGATTCTGTGGACTGCAGCAGATAGCAAACAAAATATAACCTGATAGCTGGGGCTGTTCTCCTTAAGGCAGAGAATGCTGAAGGATAGAGGTGTTGAAAATCATAAAAGATAAAAAGAGTCTATAAAGAGAAACTGTTTCCAGTGGCCAAAAGGTCCATCATCAGAAGGCTCCGATATAAGGTGATGTGAAGCGAAACCTTTTCAGGCAATGAGTGGTTAGGATTTTGAATGCACTGCATGATAGAGGGAAAAAACAGATTTATTTGTAGCTTTCAGACTGGAATTCATTAAATACTTGAAGGAGAAAAATCCGTAGGGAATGGGCCCACACTTAAAGTTGTGTTTGCATTCCTGAAAATCACAGCATTAAGTGAATCATCGGTTCTCTTGAGAATCAATGTTAAAGCCAGCGTCAAGTTCCTTCGGACATTTGCTGTCTGAAAAAAAAAATGTACAAGTTGAAATTCTGTACTGTACATGTGCAGCGCTGTGCATTCCAAGCTGGAATAACTTGAAAAGTAAGATAAATCACTAAATATAATATAAATGCTATATAAATTCAAATTAGATAACATTAAACCACCCAAACAAGCTCTGAGTCAAACAGCTTCTGTGTCTCGTCCACAGCATTCCTGGATCTCGGTTCGACTTTTTGCTTGCTTTCCATTCCCACTCTGTCTACCTGATCGAGAGCAGGCAGCTTTCTATTATCGCTCTGTCCTCTGGCTCCTGGATATCAGGCCTTCCCCAACTCTTTGCGGCCTCAGCCTCTGGTGATGACAGCTCTGGCATCACAACATGGTGGCGGCTGGCCACTGGGGGAGCTGGGTAAGAGTGTAGATTAAACTGAAACCCGTAAAGCAAATTGGATGAACAAAACCTGAAAGAATAAAGGACGTTAAAGCTAAACAATATTAAGTGTGGCGACTTAAAAGTGTGGATTTACTGCAATTGAATTGCTCCTCGAAAGAGCCAATGCAGACTTGATGGGCCAAATGGCCTCTCAAGATAAATGTGACGTTGTGCATTTTATTAGGAAAAACTTGGACGTCACTATTGCCTGGAAGGTGCAAGTCTAGGTGGAGTTGAGGAACAGAAGGATCGCAGAATACAAATCGCATCAAACAAGAAACGTTACACTGCAGGTTAGGAAAGCCGTATGAAAAACAAAATTAGCACTTGGTTTTATTTCCAGAGAGCTGGAATAGAAAAATCGGGAAATTACGCTCAAACTGTACCGAACATTTGTTAGACCACACTTTTGGAGTACTTGTAGCAGTTCTGGTCGCTATAGTATAAATAGGCCAGAGAGCCACAGGGGAGGGTGCAGGGAAGGATGATATCAGAAATGCAGGGATGTGTATCAGAAAAGGATTGAGAGGCTGGGTCTCTGTCTTAAAAGACAGAAGCTGAGGGGTGACCTAATTGAGGTCTTTAAAATAATGAAGGATTTTTTAGTGGTTTGGATACAGAGAGAATTTTCCTCTTGTGGGGAAGAGGATAACCAGAGGCCATCCATATAAGATAGTCATCAAGAAATCCAATAGGGAATTCAGAAAAAAACCTCTTTACCCAAGGACGAATGTGAGAATGTGGAGTTCGCTATCACAGGGGAGGAGTTGAAGCAAATACTGTAGATGCCTTTAAGGGGAATCTACGCAGGCGTAGGAGGGAGAAGGAAACAGAAGGTTATAGTTTAGATATAAATGAGGTATAATTGGAGGCTCAAGTGGAGCATAAATAATGGTATGAACTGCTTGGGCTGAATGGCGTGTTTCTGTGCTGTGTATCCTCAGTAACCCGATGTAATTCAATGCTGTGCTTTCTATGAACACTCTGCACATTTACAGATGTAATTTATAGAACTGAATGGGATTTCACTTCTATATTCCAATCTCACTGAATTACAGAGACTCTGTATGTTTAATGTATATGCAATCAAAATGAATGTTATATTTCATCATTTTGGTTCAAGTGATGCTGTTAAGGTGTCTGCTGATTTTCTTTTTTATTATTTATTCTGTCGTGAGATGTGTGTCGCTGGGAAGGCCAGCATTTGTTGCGCATTCCTGTATTGCCCGAGAACTGAATGGCTTGCTCGGCCATTTCAGTGGGCAGTTGCGAGTTAGCCACATTACTGCGGATCTGCAGTGACATATAGTCCAGAGTGGGTAAGGATGGCAGATTTCCTTCCCCAAAGGAAGTGGACAAGATGCATATTCAATGATAGTTTCATGGTCCCAATAACTGGGACTAGATTTAAATTTCATTTATTGAATTGGATTTAATGCCATGGTGGGATTTGAACCGATGACTCCAGAGCGTCAGCCTGTGGAATTCGAGTCCAGTGACATTGCCACTTCACCACTCTGCAGCTCACATTGATTAAAAAGGAAAAGAATAACTAAAGTGAGTGTTGGTCCTCCAGAGAGTGAGTCTGAAAAATTAATAATGAAAAATAAGGAAATGGCAGAAGAATTGAACAGATGTTTTGCATCTGTCTGGGACTCCTGGTACTTAACTGAAGTCATGATGTGGAGATGCCGGCGTTGGACTGGGGTAAACACAGTAAGAACCTGGTGTTGTTAAACTTCTTACTTAACTGAAGTGCAGTCTTCAGTTCAGGCACAGTGCTGCAGTACCTATTTTGGCCATAGCAGCGCTGTGCCTGGAGGGGGCTGGAGAGCTATTGGCAAATTTCTTCAAGGTGTTACTTTGGTCCAAGGGTGGACAGAGATTCTTCTTGCTAGCAGTCAGTGTTCAATTGGCAGCAGGCCTGTCAGAGTCGGGATGCATTCCCTGCCAACTCTCAGGATAGTGGGTACCAAGCGCTCCCCATCGTGAAAACTCAGGCCCACATCCAGCGTATTGTGTACAGTTTTGATCTCCTTATTTAAGAAAGAACATAATTGAATTGCAACGAGTTCAGAGAAGATTCACCTGACTGATTCCTGCATGGAATTATAGAATCCCTGCAGTACAGAAGGAGGCCATTTGGCCCATCAAACCTGCACCGACAACAATCCCACCCAGGCCCTATCCCCATAACACCAGGTATTTACCCTGTTAATTCTCTGACACTAAGGGGCAATTTAGTATGGCTAATCAACCTAACACGCACATCTTTGGACAGTGGGAGGAAACTGGACCATTCGAAGGAAACCCACGCAGACACAGGGAGAATGTGCAAACTCGACACAGAGAGTGACCCAAGCCAGGAATCGAACCCAGGTCCCTGGCGCTGTGAGGCAGCAGTGCTAACCACTGTGCCACCGTGCCGCCCCCAGGAGTGATGGAGTTATCTTATGAGGAAAGGCTGGACAGGCTAGACCTTTATCTGTTCCAGCTTAGAAAAGTGATCTCATTGAAACATATAACATCCTGAGAGCTCTCAATAGGGCAGATACTGAAAGGATATTTCTCTTTGGGAAAGAGACCAGAACTGAGGAACACAGTTTAGAAATAAAGGGTCTGCCAGTTAAGATGAGATGAGGAGAAATATTTCTCTGAGTTATGAATCTGGAATTTTTCCCAGAAAATGGTGAAACTGATGACATTGTTTCGTTTCTTAAAGACTTGATTAGTTGTAAGTATTCGCATTCCAACCATTATTCATGTAAATTGAGTCTGTGTCTTTATAAGCTCTGTTTGTGAACAGAATTCCCACTCACCTGAAGAAGGGGCTTAGAGCTCCGAAAGCTTGTGTGGCTTTTGCTACCAAATAAACCTGTTGGACTTTAACCTGGTGTTGTTAAACTTCTTACTGTGTTTACCCCAGTCCAACGCCGGCATCTCCACATCATCTCAGAAGGTTGCAGGTTCAAACCCCGCTCCAGAGAACTGCGCTCATGATCCAGTTGATACTATCAGGAGGATAGTCTTTCAGTTGAGATCTTAAAAGTGGGGCACCGTCTGCCCTTTCAGATAAAACATCCCTACTTCGAAGAAGAGTAGGGGAATTCTACCTGGTGTACTGACCAATATTCATCCCATTACTAATGTCACGAAAACAGAGAGCTTGGTGTGTGCAAAATTGTCTGTGGTGTTCTCTGCATTGCAGCATTCTGAAGTGCTGAACGTTATTGCAGAAGTGCAGGCTTTCCTTTTAAAAATAGTTAATGAGTTTAAATGGTCAACAGTGTCATAGTCAGGTTTGGTTCATGTCCAGCGACTGACTTGTAGTCCTGGTGGTTTCTGAGCTGAATGTGCTGCTGTGTATTCTTGTTGCAAGGAATGTCTGGTTCCATGCGTTCCTCAACAGATCCGGGTAGTTCCCAATGTGAAAATTGTTTGAATCATTTAACAGAAAAATCCAAATAGCTAAAGACGGACTTTAAGGAACCTGTGATCTACATTGGCAGCACAGTCCAGTCAGACAGACAGACAGAGACAGAGAGACACACACATGTTGCAGGACATTTGCAGCTTTACCACTTTCAATTTTAGGAGCGAATCAGCCATCCAATTTTCCATCTGGAATATTTTATTTAGGTTGGTCCCATTCCAGACAGACATTTGGTTATTTTTAATTCAAATACTTCAATGATGTACTGACTGTCCTAATTACAGTAAGGATGAGCTGAATCTAAATCTTGACAATTTGTGATGGTTTGGTTTATTTTGAGCTCTGCTGAAATAAACATTCACATGAATGTTTGCCCGCAATAAATAGCGCAACAGTGGCGGGTGTTTCTAAGGAGCCATTTTCACAGGATCATGGGAATCTGATGTGGATTACTTTGGAATGTAAAAGCACAGTGGGACTTGCTTTTCCATCACACTTTGTGAACGTGAAGAATAGTACTGTGGATAAATAGTGTTCCACATGCCACAATCCAGGCTTCCAGATCCAGGTTAGGTGACTTAGCCATGGGGAGGTGATGGCCTAGCGGTGTTATCGCTACACTGTTAATCCAGGAACTCAGCTGATGTTCTGGGGACCCAGGTTCGAATCCCGCCACATCAATAAAAAATATCTGGAATTAAGAATCTACTGATGACCATGAAACCATTGTTGGGAAAACCCATCTGGTTCACGAATGTCCTTTTAGGGAAGGAAATCTGCTGTCCTTACCTGGCTTGGCCAACATGCGACTCAGCCAACATGCAACATGGCCACAGCAATATGGTCAACTCTCAACTGTCCTCGGGCAACTAGGGATGGGCAATAAATGCTGGCCAGCCACCGATGCCCATGTTCCATGAATTATTATTTTTTAAATGCATGGGTTACGAGGATAGGGTGGGTGGGGGTGTGTCTGGGTGGGATGCTCTTCCAGCGAATTGGTGCCGACCTGATGGGCTCAATGGCCTCTTTCTGCACTGTAGGGATTCGATAAGCACTGAACCATACCAACAAATGAGTGACTGAGTATGAGTGTGAAAGATAGTGTGAGACAATGAGTGGGAGTATGTGTCAATGCCTGAATGACTCACAGTCAGTTAAGATTTTATAGCAGTTAATTTCAGGCACAAGTGCCTTGTCTATTTTATTTAGGCTTTCGTTGGACCACAGAGCTACAATTCAGGGTCAGAGGGGATGATTCATCACCACGGACACACAAATTACTGGTTTTGGTATTCAATCCAAAAATCGTTTTGTGATTTAATTTTCTACTTGGTATCCATTTATCGCTCTATTACATTGTCCACAAAGTGACATTGTCTTGCGTCCATGTTAGTTGATCAATTGGTCTAGATGAGAAATAAATCATTGCCGTTGATGCTCTGAATATTCAACAAGAAGTACACCTGAGCACAATGGAAACAAAACATGCTGTCCACACAAGATCTAGTTCATTATCCAAGGTTAGGAGTGGAGCCCCTCCATTATACTGGACAATGACCCGAAATATTACTGAGTTATTATATTACTGCCAGGGACCCAGGTTCGATTCCCGCTTGGGTCGATGTCGGTGTGGAATCATAGAATCATAGAAACCCTACAGTGCAGAAAGAGGCCATTCGGCCCATCGTGTCTGCACCGACCACAATCCCACCCAGGCCCTACCCCCATATCCCTACATATTTACCCACTAATCCACGCATCTCAGGACACTAAGGGGCAATTTTAACATAGCCAATCAGCCTAACCCGCACATCTTTGGACTGTGGGAGGAAACCCACGCAGACACGAGGAGAATGTGCAAACTCCACACAGACAGTAACCCAAGCCGGGAATCGAACCCAGGTCCCTGGAGCTGTGAAGCAGCAGTGCTAACCACTGTGCTACCATGCCGCCCTTGGAGTTTGCATGTTCTCCCCTTGCCTGCCTGGTTTTCCCCCGGGTGCTCTGGTCTCCTCCCACAGTCCAAAGATGTGCAGGTTAGGTGGTTTGGCCATGCAAAATTGCCCCTTCGTGTCAAGGGGACTAACTAGGGTAAATGCATGGGGTTGTGGGGATAGGGCCTGGGTGGGATTGTGGTCGGGGCAGACTCAATGGGCCAAATGGCCTCCTTCTGTACTGTAGGATTCTATGATTCTCTAATCTGGTGTCAAATCCACATGTGTGCAATCGTGAAAAGGCATGCTTGAAATGGGTAGTACAGAGGTAGTTATCAAAATGATAACTGATTGAAAAGACAAGGGTAAATGACATTGAAATTAGAAATGTCGCCGAAACTGATGCGATGCCAGAATATGAGCCGTATGATGACTGAAAATAGCTGTGTGCTTGAGCTGTAGTCCAGTCTCGTATAGTGTCCAGGTAATCAAGTGGTACTTGTCGTTCACAAGAACAGAATTTTGCCTTCTCCTTTTCCCACCTCAGCCACAAGTGAGTGGAGTGGGTGAGAAGGCAGCTGCTTGTCCCTTGGATTGCAACTCTCATTATCTCCCACTCACTAACTCGTACTCATCCTCCTGAGCTCACTCACTGACGTGCGCACTCGAGTCCTCATTCACACACCACTCTCATTGCTCCACACTGATTCTCGCACTCACGTACAGTCTCGGTCAGAATCACACTTACAGATGGGCACGGTGATATTTCAGGATCTGTGGCACCAGCTTAATAATCCAAGTCCAAATCTCCGCACAGCGTTTAGCACGAGCTGTACTTTTAAGGAGCTGCCTAACATTTCAATTCATTCATTTCAGTGCCAGCCTGTTGTCAGGTTGATGCAACATGCTGTGGTAGGATATGGGTTCATAACCGTGAGTCAGTATTCAGCACTGCTCCGCAAATCCTAGCAACCTGTTACAGAGCAGCATTGGCAGACACTGCCTGCTCACCGTCTGTCAGGGAATGGTGCTTGGCACTTGTAATGCGTTGGGTTCTCTCCTGATACTTCCCACTCATGCTCAACATAAGAACCAGAAGCATGACCATATGTGCTAAGTATCTAGGATGTAGCAAACTCAGCATGAGCAATAAAATCCATTGCCGTCAGCATTCACATTGGGAACGGTATGGATTACCTCTCCCGCACCCACCATCTCCCCAATCCTACCCGCAACCCCTAATCTCTCCCAAATCAGTGGAACGGGAACCCAAAGAGAAAACGTTGGAAAATCTCAGCAGGTCTGGCAGCATCTGTAAGGAGAGAAAAGAGCTGATGTTTCGAATCCAGATGACCCTTTGTCTGCTTTGATAAATCTTTGACCTGCTGAGATTTTCCAGCATTTTCTCTTTTGGTTTCAGATTCCAGCATCAGCTTTGCTTTTATTCAGTGGAAGGAGAATGCTGATGGACCAGATAGTTCGGGTTAAAATGAAGAATCACAAATAGAATCATAGAAACCCTACAGTGCAAAAGGAGGCCATTCAGCCCATCGAGTCTGCACGGACATAACAATCCCACCCAAGTCCTATCCCCGTACCCCACATATTTACCCCGCTAATCCCTCTAACCTACACATCCCGGGATACTGAGGGGCAATTTAGCATGGCCAATGCACCTAACCTGCACATCTTTGGACTCTGGGAGGAAACCGGAGCACCCGGAGGAAACGCACACAGACACTGGGAGAACGTGCAAACTCCACACCGACAGTGGCCCAAGACCAGAATTGAACCTACGTCCCTGGAGCTGTGAGGCAACAGCGCTAACCACTATGCCATCGTGCCGCCCCACCAAATGGAATGATATTTTTAGCTCTTACACCCTAATATTAATCACTCGAATCTTTTTTTTTATCCGTTCATGGGATGTGGGCGTCGCTGGCTGGCCAGCATTTATTGCCTATCCCTGAGGGCATTCAGAGTCAACCACATTGCTATGGGTCTGGAGTCACATGTAGGTTAAGATGACAGATTTCCTTCACTTAAAGGACATCAGTGAACCAGATGGGTTTTTATGAAAATGAACAGTGGTTTTGTGGTCATCAGTAGACTTTTAATTCCAGAGTTTTACGGAATTCAAATTTTACCATCTGCTGTGGTGGGATTCGAACCGGGGTCCCCAGAGCATTACCCTGGGTCTCTGGATTACTCGTCCAGTGACAATATCACAATGCCACTGCCTCCGTATTGTGGTACTGATATGTTGAAGTCCTCAGTGTTATTCTAGTGAATTGTCATTTTGTTACTTATGGCTAGATATGACAAAACCAAGGAGTAATGATGGATTCACATTGGTGCTCGACCTGTGGTCTTGTAGTTCTCTAATGTGAGCTGCTTTGGACCATGTGTTTGTTATTTAAAGCAGTCTACTTAGACAGAACTGTGCATGATGACTGTTATGATATATTAAGACTCATTGCAGTCATTGGGCATGTTGAATATAGCACTTCACTATGCGCTTTGTAAATATTTTGACATAAAATGTGGTTGTTTAAATAGTGTTTAATGACACAAATTCCAGAGGGGTTCTTGGATAAGACTGGAGTTGCGGTTTGTGAAGTTCTTTCAAAGACTTTGAAGAAAAGCCCAGATGGCCTGCTTTAGTACCCAGTTTATTTTGTCAGCTATCTTAGCGAGGAGTTAGTCTCGATAGTTCCTTCCTCCTTCCCGTCAGTTCAGACTCTTTGGGAGGCCAGTTGTTGCACTGCTTTGTTGAGCTATGAGTGACGTCAGGCTTCACCCCTCTGATACCATGGGTACAGCATTTCATTGTCCAGCTTTGGTGAATTGTAGAAAAAAAAATCAACTTGGAAAACAACTTTATACTTCCCTTACTTTATTCATAAAGACTCTCAATGTCTGGATAATGGCGTTAAAGCTGTAATTAGAAGCTTCAAATTAATTTGTGAATTTTACTAGGCAATTCTATCCCTGGCTCTGAGCACATATTGCAGTTAAATAAACAGTGCAGTTAAAACTTGCTCTTGTACCAGGCTCTGTATAAATGCTGCAATGCTATTCCACTCTCCATCAGCCAGTTTTAAAAAAAATTTATTTATTAGTGTCACAAGTAGGCTTACATTAACACTGCAACAAAGTTACTGTGAAAATCTCCTAGTCGCCACACTCCAGCGCCTGTTTGGGTACACTGAAGGAGAATTTAGCATGGCCAATGCATCTAACCAGAGCGTCTTTTAGACTGTGGGAGGAAACCCATGCAGACACGGAGAGAATGTGCAGATTCTGCACAGACAGTGACCCAAGCTAAGAACTGAACCTGGGTCCCTGGCGCTGTGAGGAAGCAGTGCTAACCACTGTGCCGCCTCTACCCTACATAAATGTTGCACGACATTCCCTTCTTGTCAGACTCCGAAAGCACGTATTAAATTGGTTCCTTTTTATAATTCAAAGCTGAGTGATGCCACACTGTGCTTCATGCTCGAAAAGTAATTACTAATAATTTCATGAAAGCCGATTGAAAAAAAATGACCTGCTTTACAAGATGGAAATTTTCAAGTAATCATGTACAATTGGACTTTATTTAAAAAGGGCAGTGTCTTCATGAAAAGAAAGTGTTTGGTAAAGAATCCTTATGGGGAGGAGGTAATGGGGATGGAATTCAACCAGAAGGTTTGTGCAATTTGTTTGTTAGAATACTATACACAAATCAGAATATTGTGGATTTGAACCCCGCGTCAGGGCTTGAATGTTTAACTTGGGCTGACATTCCATTAAAATATTGACAGTGCTGCATTGTGAGAGTTGCTGTTTATTGAACCATTAAACTGAGGTATTGAATGCTTGTTCTGGTGGTTCAATTGGATTTGAAAGATAGCTGCAGAACTACTCAAAGTCATTGCAGTTGAAAAATGTCATCCTTGAATGTAAAGTGATCTGGATCGTCCTGAAGTTGTGAAAGGTGCTATATACTAATTTTGCCCATCTTTATTTCTCTATCTTTACATCTAGCGGCCTACTGACTCCTTGTCTAGATCTCTGTATTTGTGGATAATATCTGTCTACCTATATTTCTGTTTATCTTTAGTCTACCCATCTACCCAGGGGGCGACATGGTGGCACAGCGGTGCGCACTGCCGCCTCCACAGCGCCAGGGACCTGGGTCTGATTCCCGGCTTGGGTCACTGTCTGTACGGATTCTGCACGTTCTCCCCGTGTCTGCATGGGTTTCCTCCGGGTGCTCCAGTTTCCTTCCATAGTCCAAAAGACGTGCTGGTTAGGTGTATTGGCCATGCTAAATTCCCCCTCAGTGTACCCAAACAGGCTCTGGAGTGTGGCGACTGGGGGATTTTCACAGTAACTTCATTGCAGTGTTAATGTATGCCCACTTGTGACACGAATAAATAAACTTTAAAACTTTATCAGTCAGCCGATTAGGTCTTTGACTGGGAGCTTCTATCTTTTTTCAAATCTTAGAAACCCTACAGCACAGAAGGAGGCCATTCGGCCCATCGAGTCTGCACCGACCACAATCCCACCCAGGCCCTACCCCCATATCCAACGCACGGTTGCACAGTGGTTAGCACTGCTGCTTCACAGCTCCAGGGACCTGGGTTCGATTCCCGGCTTGGGTCACTGTCTGTGTGGAGTTTGCACATTCTCCTCGTGTCTGCGTGGGTTTCCTCCGGGTGCTCCGGTTTCCTCCCACAGTCCAAAGATGTGCGGGTTAGGTTGATGCTAAAAATTGCCCTTCGTGTCCTGAGATGCGTAGGTTAGAGGGATTAGTGGGTAAAATATGTAGGGATATGGGGGTAGGGCCTGGGTGGGATTGCGGTTGGTGCAGACTCGATGGGCCGAATGGGCTCTTTCTGTACTGTAGGGTTTCTATGTTTCATATCCCTACATATTTACCCACTAATCCCTCTAACCTACGCATCCCAGGACACGAAGGGCAATTTTTTAGCATGGCCAATCAACCTAACCCGCACATCTTTGGACTGTGGGAGGAAACCGGAGCACCCGGAGGAAACCCACGCAGACACGAGGAGAATAGAACATAGAACAGTACAGCACAGAACAGGCCCTTCGGCCCACGATGTTGTGCCGAGCTTTATCTGAAACCAAGATCAAGCTATCCCACTCCCTATCATCCTGGTGTGCTCCATGTGCCTATCCAAGAACCGCTTAAATGTTCCTAAAGTGTCTGACTCCACTATCACTGCAGGCAGTCCATTCCACACCCCAACCACTCTCTGCGTAAAGAACCTACCTCTGATATCCTTCCTGTATCTCCCACCACGAACCCTATAGTTATGCCCCCTTGTAATAGCTCCATCCACCCGAGGAAATAGTCTTTGAACGTTCACTCTATCTATCCCCTTCATCATTTTATAAACCTCTATTAAGTCTCCCCTCAGCCTCCTCCGCTCCAGAGAGAACAGCCCTAGCTCCCTCAACCTTTCCTCATAAGACCTACCCTCCAAACCAGGCAGCATCCTGGTAAATCTCCTCTGCACTCTTTCCAGCGCTTCCACATCCTTCTTATAGTGAGGTGACCAGAACTGCACACAATATTCCAAATGTGGTCTCACCAAGGTCCTGTACAGTTGCAGCATAACCCCACGACTCTTAAGCTCCAACCCCCTGTTAATAAAAGCTAACACACTATAGGCCTTCTTCACAGCTCTATCCACTTGAGTGGCAACCTTCAGAGATCTGTGGATATGGACCCCAAGATCTCTCTGTTCCTCCACAGTCTTCAGAACCCTACCTTTGACCCTGTAATCCACATTTAAATTAGTCCTATCAAAATGAATCACCTCACATTTATCAGGGTTAAACTCCATTTGCCATTTTTCAGCCCAGCTTTGCATTCTATCTATGTCTCTTTGCAGCCTACAACAGCCCTCCACCTCATCCACTACTCCACCAATCTTGGTGTCATCAGCAAATTTACTGATCCGCCCTTCAACCCCCTCCTCTAAGTCATTAATAAAAATCACAAAGAGCAGAGGACCAAGCACTGATCCCTGCGGCGCTCCGCTAGCAACCTACCTCCAATCCGAAAATTTTCCATCCACCACCACCCTCTGTCTTCGATCAGACAGCCAGTTACCTATCCAATCGGCCAACTTTCCCTCTATCCCACACCTCCTTACTTTCATCATAAGCCGACCATGGGGGACCTTATCAAACGCCTTACTAAAATCCATGTATATGACATCAACTGCCTTACCTTCATCAACACACTTTGTTACCTCCTCAAAAAATTCAATCAAATTTGTGAGGCACGACTTGCCCTTCACGAATCCGTGCTGACTATCCCGGATTAATCCGCATCTTTCTGTGCAAACTCCACACAGACAGTGACCCAAGCCGGGAATCGAACCCAGGTCACTGGAGCTATGAAGCAGCAGTGCTAACCACTGTGCCACCGTGCCGCCAGTAATACTGTTTCATGGATCTACCTGTTCATAAATGGATTTGACCCCTTGTTACTGCGATTAAAATTGGCACTTAGCGATGTAAAGAGTATTTCCAGACTTAAGTATTTGATGTAAAGGGCAAATGTTCTTTGGATCAAGGTTTTTAAGGACCATTATAAGGTTAGCATTACTTTTTAGTTTATTCTTCACGAACGACTGACCTTGACAGATGCATTTGCAGTGAAATTCCTGTTCAATAATTAATACTTCTCAGCAACTCAACAATATTTGTAACCAGGAATGAGGAAGAGTGGATGTTTGGGATTGGTAACTGAGTTTTAGGAATTATCTAACAACCTGATGTGCAGTAATGTCGGTATACATTTGGTAAAGCTTCTGCTAGGTTAGTTTTTTGCATAATTCAGGAGTTGAAGTCGCTTCAGCTATTGCAACTGACAGTGTCTTTCAATAATCTTCGTCATGCAAGTAGTTTAGACTTGCGGTTCCATGACTCGTTGGACTGCAAATGTTGGAATCTATATTTTAGTATTACAGTCTAACAGATAACAGCTTTGAGCAAGTGGATGAACCTGCTTTTGCATCCATGACTCTAAAGCACTGATATTTAGCTATCTCTGTCTGTGGTTGATGTGCTAATGAGTAACATTGCTGGAAATGCAAACTTGGTCAGTGACATATGATTGATTGTGTTCTGGGACTGGACTTGGTCCAGTTCTTTAAATTTAAGTATTAGTGTCACAAGTAGGCTTACATTAACACTGCATGAACTTACTGTGAAAATCCCCTAGTCACCACACTCCGGCGCCTGTTCGAGTACACTGAGGGGAGAATTTAGCATGGCCAATGCACCTAACCAGCACATCTTTCGGACTGTGGGAGGAGACCGGAGCACCCAGAGGAAACCCATGCAGACACGGGGAGAATGTGCACATTCCACACAGACAGTGACCCAAGCTCCAAATTCAAATCAAGGTCCCTGGTGCCGTGAGGCAGCAGTAGTAACCACTTGTGCCACCCATTAACTTCAGCCCTGAGGATCCCAAAGAGTGGACAACGGGAAAATCCGACTGGAGCACAGGGGAAGCCAGCCCACATGAAAGGGTGGGGAGGTTATTAAAGCTACAGCCCCAGTCATGATGATTTTCATTAAAATTTGCATTGGAAATAGCTGTTAACAATTTTACACCACGTTTGCAGTTTTTGCTCAGTATTTGTTGTGATATATTCAATGTAGCGAAGATTTGCTAAGTACAGTTAAGAGAGAGACAAATAGCTAAGTACAGTCATCAAAAACAAAGACCTGACAACCTTACCCTGGCAATAGTTGAAGGAGAAATTGAGGGTAGAAGCGGAAGGGTGGGCAACATTGGGACATGGACCGAGAGAATCCTGAGGAAAACCAACAAGATGATGCTAGTGGTGCCAGTAAGACTCCAGTCACAATGAACAAATGATTGTGTTATTTCAGTTGGACACTGAGGCATTGCTGTAACAGAATTAATTAAAGAAGTGATTGCATATGAAATAGATCGCCTCAGAGAATAATTTATTTTCTCCTGTTTTCTCTCTTGAAGCCACTGACCCCTTGTTTGAATGCAATTCTGTATGCGCCTTCTGGCATGTGTCTCGGGATATTCATACACTTTTGTCAGTGAAATTCTCCTGTGTTGGGGTTGCAAGATGGGTGGCAGTAAATAGTTTGCGATATATCTCACCAGGTTTCCTTTTCAACAACTCCAATGCGAAGCAAGGTTGGGCAGGGTGTAAAATTACTCTTTTTCTGAATGTGGTGTTTAATACAGCAGGTCTGTCGGTGCAATTTTCTCTTTTTGAAATAAGGGGATGCTGGTTGTTTGTGTTCAAAGGGGAACAGTGAGGATGCCCCTTTGACATTTGATGTCTGTAGCGCATTCTGAGAATCCTTTCCAATGTTATCAATCAAATAAAGAGACAAGGACTGAGGCAGCCAGTTTCATATCAACGTTGGCGAGTTAATACAATTCGGACAATCCATGCTGTAGGGGCTATTTAATTTTTGACTATTATTTTCATTGCATACTCATTTAGATTTGCTCTTAACCATGCAAATTTCTTATTTGATATTATAACTAACATAATAGCATATCAGTGATCGTGCACTGGTATGACATACACTGATGCAAGAGCAATGGCTGATGTGTAATACACTGGCAGAAGTTGAGTTATTTATAGTACATTAAATTACTATGAAGCCCTTATCATGTCTGTGGATGAAGCTATTGATGAAGAATAAAGGCCTGATTGGAACCTTCCCTATTTCTGAACATTAAAACAATTCACCATTCAAAATTCTCTAAGAAATGCTTTCTTTTCCAAAAAGGAAAACATTCAACTTGGTTGCGCTGTTAAAAAATGGCAGATTCACCGATGACACAAAAGAGAGAGTGCACTGATGCAAAGTGGGTTAACTGCCAAGGAATACTAGAAATAGTTATGCTTGAAAACCTGGAAAGGAAATTATGAACTGGACTGAATATTAGATGTGATGCCTAAGAACCCAGATTATTACTTAAAAATGGTAAGCAAGATCAGAGGAATGATGGAAATTCATTTGACTGAAATGTAGAATAGGTATCAACATCAATTTTAATTCGGGGGAGTAAATATTTCGAATACAAGAACAGTTTCTTCCCTGCTGCCATCAGACTTTTGAATGGACCTATCTTGCATTATGTTGATCTTTCTCTACACCCTAGCTTTGACTGTAACAGTACATTCTGCACTCTCTCGTTTCCTTCTCTATGAACGGTATGCTTTGTCTGTATAGCGTGTAAGAAACAATACTTTTCACTGTATACTAATACATGTGGCAATAACAAACCAAATCAAATACTCGACCAAACATAGTAATACACAATAATAGAAAGAGAAACATCAATGTTATTCAAAATTCATTCTATCCTCTTTTCTCTTTACTGCCGAGTAAATTATTTTTGAAGTATAGTCAATGTTCTTTTGTAAACAAAGTGTTATTTATTGGCACGATGTCCACCTCCACAGCATTGCTCACTTATTCTTCCACTCCCACCTCTTGTAATGTAGTTCCTTTCTCCACTCCAATTGCTTCTTGCCACAAACCAAATAGTTTCATTCTTGGTGTCCTGCTCTTCATCATTTACTCACCCGAACCCTTGCTGCAGCCGCAGCAATTTTCACCTTTCACATCCGTGCTGACGAGCATATCAAATGGATGAGCAGCTGTTTTAACAAGGCTGCCCCCCAAATAAAGGCAACGCCTGGCACATCATGACTAAGAACCATATCCACCAGGCAGCACATCCACCAGCCCATTATTAGTCATGTAATCTCCTGGAAGGAGCAAAGAAACGGACAAGAATCATCTGTTCAATCAGATGGAAAAAATTCTGGACAATCCTCTTCTGTTCACTTTATCCTCCCTCACCTCCCAGTCCCAATAGTTAGGTGATTAAACCTAATCCAGAAAAGCAGATAGGCTGTGCATAGGAGGGGGAAGTGATAACCTAATGGTATTATCACTGGACTATCAATCCAGAAACTTAGCAAATGTTCTGGGGATCTGGGTTCGAATCCTGCTACGGCAAATGGTGGAATTTAGAGTCATAGAGTCACAGAGATTCACAGCATGGAAACAGGTCCTTTGGCCCAACTTGTCCATGCCGCCCATATCCCTCGAAACCCATCTTATCCAAGTAACTGTCTAAACGCTTTTTAAAAGACAAAATTGTACCCACCTCTACTACTACCTCTGGCAGCTTGTTCCAGACACTCACCACCCTCTGTGTGAAAAAATTGCCCCTCTGGACCCTTTTGTATCTCTCCCCTCTCAGCTTAAGCTTATGCCCTCTCGTTTTAGACTTCCCTACATTTGGAAATAGATATCGACTATCTAGCTGATCCATGCCCCTCATTATTTTATAGACCTCTATAAGATCACCCTTCAGCTTTCTATGCTCCAAAGCAAAAAGTCCCAGTCTATCCAGCCTCTCCTTATAACTCAAACCATCAAGTCCCGGTAGCATCCTAGTAAATCTCTTTTGCACTCTTTCTCGTTTGGAAATTTTGAATTCAATACAGAAAAATATCCGGAATTAAGAATCGACTGATGAATGTGAAACCATTGTCGATTGTCGGAAAAACCCATCTGGTTCACTAATGTCCTTTTGGGAAGGAAATCTGCCATCCTTACCTGGTCTGGCCCACATGTGATTCCAGAGTTACAACAATGTGGTTGACTTCCAACTGCCCTCCAAGGGCAACTAGGGATGGGCAATAAATGCTGACCAGCCAGTGATGCCCATGTCCCATGAATGAATTTTTAAAATATATAGAACTTGGTATTTTGCCTACCTGTTATAAGACATGATCTTCTGTCCCAATAAGCAACTGGTCCAGCATGCAGAGTGTCTGTATTGAGCCTGTAACCTGTTCCACGGATCCACAATCCTCTGGATAAAAGAAGGACCAAGTAACATTTTAATCTAGCTTTACCCTTCCAAAGCACAAAATGCGTGACCTCCGGATAACCATACTCATTGTTATAGCTTCGCAAAGGAACAGAAACAAGCACTTCGACTATCTGTGTACTCGTATGCATTCATCCCAAAGTTGAAGCATGCCCGAAGGGAATAGACCCAACATTTTAAGTCCTTCAGAATGACTTTTATTCTCATGGCCTTCCTTTGTGAATATTTTCCAAAACTTATGCATGACCGATGACCTTAAGACCATAAGACATAGGAGCAGAATTAGGCCACTCGGCCCATCGAGTCTGCACCGCCATTCAATCATGGCGGATATGATTCTTATCCCCATTCTCCTGCCTTTTCCCATAACCCCTGATCCCCTTATTAATCAAGAACCTATCTATCTCTGTCTTAAAGACACTCAATGACCTGGCCTCCACAGTCTTCTGCGGCAAAGAGTTCCTCAGATTCACCACGCTCTGGCTGAAGAAGTTCCTCCTCATCTCTGTTTTAAAGGATCGTCTCTTTAGCCTGAGGTTGTGCCCTCTGGTTCTATTTTTTTCCTACCAGTGGAAACATCCTCTCCACGTCCACTCTTTCCAGGCCTCGCAGTATCCTGTAAGATCCCCCCCCTCATCCTTCTAAACTCCAACGAGTACAGACCCAGAGTCCTCAACCACTCCTCATGCGACGATGAACCATGTGAGGGAGCAGTAGAAGTTGCAGTATTTCTGATGTGATCCAGCCGTGGTTCTGTGCACAGACAAGACATTATGCTTTGGGTACGAGCAATTTTCCTTTGTGTGCCTCCTCTATTTCTCTGATGCCATCCTACTCCATGTTCAGCCTCTCGCTTTGCTCTGCCAGCAGCAGCCCAGTCACAGAATCATAGAATCTCTACAGTGCAGAAGGAGGCCATTTGGCCCATCAAACCTGCACTGACCACAATCCCACCCAGGCCCTATCCCCAGAACCCCACGTATTTACCCTGCTAATCCCCCGACACTACGGGACAATTTAGCATGGCCAATCCAACCTCACCTGCACATCTTTTTGGACTGTGGGAGGAAACCGGAGCACCCAGAGGAAACCCACGCAGACACGGGGAGAACATGCGAAGTCCACACAGTCACCTGAGGCCGGAATTGAACCCGGGTCCTTGGCGCTGTGAGGCAGCAGTGCTAACCACTGTGCCACCGTTCCGCCTTCGTCCTCTTACAATCACTTTTCACACCCTGTCCGTGAGCAGATCCACCCCTGCCACTTAATTCTGTTTCCACCAGGCTTTCTTTCTTCTTCCTTTCCTTCCCTATTTTGTACCTCCTCCTTGCTCAGTACCCACTGCCCTGTGAAGCAGTCAGTGACAACTCTCGACATGGGAAGTGCAAGATAAGTTGTTAGGCTCATAACAGTGCCCGTGAGTTAGATCCCGAGAAAGGCAAAACTGATTTGTTGCAGCAAAGCCCTCTTAATTCACGAGACAAGGTGCCAATAAATACCACCTTGTTTACAAAAGAACACTGACGACGCTTCAAAAGTAATTTATTGACCGTAAAGAGCTCATTAGCTCTGAAAGCACTAAATAAGGGCAAGTGCTTTCTTTATATCTCAGTAACAATGACGGCACTTTCAATCATCTACCAGTCACTCCCCCCACCACAATCCACTTTGGGTGCTCAGGCCAGTTAGGGGAGAATAGGAAAATTAAGATTGTCGTTAGAGAATGAAGACTGTTGCACAGTCAGTGGTGTCAAAGGAAGGACAAGCCAAGGGGAGAGCAATCAAATTATTCTTTCTAATGTGCCGACAAGCCCATAGAAGGCAGTGCGATGACGCAAATGAGGGTAAATCCATATTCTCTGAGGGTGGACGCTGTAACGGACTGGAGTAAGTTGTAAACAGGGATGGCAGTATATTTTATGTGCTTGTCCTTGTTTAATGAAGGGATCTGTGATTCAGGGGAAGTGTGCAATCGTTAGCTGTCTGTGCTGCCTCAATAAGAGCTCAGTATGAGCATGCACTGACTGAGAGACTCAATATCTTGATGTGGAGTTGCAATGTCATTGTCTCTCTTCCATAACCACCCCCACCCTGCCCCCCTTCAGCCCATGCTGTGTCTGGCGAGGTTTTGCAGCATTCAGCAATAATTACAGCACTGCAGTGTCAGGTCAGAGTTCCCATTTCAGGCAGTTGTCAGATTTATTTTTTCTATTTTAATCAGGTTTGAAGATTTCTCTGGGCTTTGACGCCATTTCCCACTTTGAGCGCAGGGTGACAGGAAGGCACCAAGTTGTACTGCCATTTCCACATCTCCCTCTTTGCTTTTGGGAAGCTCTGTGAATGTGCAGTTAATGCCTGCACCAGGAAAATGTTGATGTCCGAAGAAAATAGGTAGAGCTCTTTTGTTCTAAAATTACAAACAGAGGTGGACCCAGCAAGAACTTTCATTCTGATGTCCAGAATTTATTTTTTCCTGCACTTGCGTCACTGATGTTAGATATTTCCAGGGGACCAAATAACCATCCTGAGAGCTCTCACCTCCCAGCACCTCACCTAATTTGTCCAGCAGCAACAGAGCACTCCCATTCAGTGATCAGAAGTCAGCTGGCAGTGAGACTGTGCCTCACATCAGGAGGCAGAACAATCCTTTGAGTGTTTTCCGAGGTTTGGCATTAAACAAATGGACCCCTTGTTAATTTGCGGCAGATAACAGCGGCCATTTGCCAACATGCCAGTAAAACCTTTGACTTAAACCTGTGCCACAGATCAGCCAGTCTGTAATCTAACCTCCTGTTTAACTAATTCCCCCTTCACTGTGGTCTTTTTTTCTGAAACAGCATTGTTGCGATTTGTCCCCAAACCATCAATAAACCTTGAACCTGTTGCCAAGGAAGAGTCACAATGTCTGGAGAGAAACGTCTACAGACAGAAAACGGTGGCACATCTTTCTTTCCTTTGACAGCCTTTGTCCACCACTTCACTCGAGTATTTGCTTGTTTGAATTCAAAGCTTTTTTTATGATAGAGGGGATTTTTTGTGAGCAATGACAGAGCTAAGAATTGCAGCACTGACCACGTTTCGCATCCCACAGCAAGCAGTCACTGGCCACGTGTAGAATGACTCATGTACCTGGTGAAGTTCTGACCCAACAACTACTTCTCAGAGCTGGAATTTCTTGAAAAGATATAATCATTGTGTCACACTGAACCTTGTACTGGCAAGTGGCACCAACTTTTTCTGATCATCTCACTAGCAAGCACCAGAATGCAAAACAGAGCACACAACATTTTTTTTAAAATTAATTTACGGCATGTGGGCATCTCTGGCTAGACCAACATTTTATTGCCCATCCCTAATTGCCCTTGAGAAGGTGGTAGTAGGCTGCCTTCTTAAACCACTGCAGTCCAAGTGGTGTAACACCCACAGTGCTGTTAGGGAGGGAGTTCTAGGATTTTGACCCAGCGACAGTGAAGTAATGGTAATATATTTCCAAGTCAGGATGGTGAGTGACTTGGAGGGGAACTTGCAGGTGGTGGTGTTTCCATGTATCTGCTGCCCTTGTCCTTGTAGATGGTAGCGGTTGCAGGTTTAGAAGGTGCTAACTAAAGAACCTTGGTGAGTTCCTACCATGGATCTTGAAGGTGGTACACACTGCTGCTGCTGTGCGTCGGTGGTGGAGGGAGTGAATGTTTGTGGAATGGGTGTCAATCAAGCTTTGCCCTGGATGGTGTTGAGTTTCTTGAGTATTGTTGGAGCTGAACTCATCCAAGCAAGTGGGGAGTATTCCATTACACTCCTAACTTGTGTCTTGTAGATGGTGGACAAGCTTTGGAGTGTCAGGAAGTGAGTTACTCGCTGCAGGATGCCGAGCCTTGGACCTACTATTCAGTATTTATATGGCTAATCCTATTCAGTTTCTGGTCAATGATAACCACCAGGATATTGATATGGAAACCAGCGTAAACTATTGAGGCCCAAGGAAAGTGCCAAACCTGTGCTATATTCCTCCCACTGCTGTCTCATTGTGCATTAAAACTAGAGTATGAGGCTGTTGGGCCATCCCTTATGCACATTCTGCTTTTTTTCTTGAAGACCTTTTCGGAGAAACTGCCGACAAACTTCTGACATTTTTTTGATGGAACTTGAGAACTGGTTAAAGGCACTGAAATTTATCTTGGAACGTTACCGCCAATTCGAGAGAGGCAACTATGCAATCCGAACTGGATTCAAAGCTATGTTCTGTGGCTGAAAGTACAATTTTGCCGAACATGGGCAAGGAAACCTCTTACTGGTTACCACGTACCGTCCTCCTTTGGCTGATGAATCAGTATTCCTCCATGTTGAGCAATACTTGGAGCAAGCATGAGGGTGGCAAGGGCGCAAAATGTACCCTGGATGGGGGAATTTCAATATCCACCACCAAGAGTGGCTCAGCAGCAGCACTACTGATCGAGCTGGTTGGGTCCGAAAGGATATTACTGATAGACTGGACCTGCAGCAGGTGGTGAAGGAACCAACAAGAGGAAATAACACACTTGACCTCATCCTTACCATCTGCCGGCTGCAGAGCATCTGTCCATGACAGTATCGGTAAGAGTGGCCACCACACAATCGTTGTGGAGACAAAGTCCCACCTTCACATTGAGAAAAACCTCCATCATGTGTGCCACTATCACCGTGCTAAATGGGACAGACTTCGAACCGATCTAGCAACTCAAGACTGTGCATCCATGAGGCGCTGTGGGCCATCAGCAGCAGCAGAATTGTACTGCAGCACAATCTGCAACCTCATGGCCTGGCATACCCCCCACTCAACCATTACCGTCAAACCAGGGGATCAACCCTGGTTCAATGGAGAGTGCAGGAGAACATGCCAGGAGCAACCCAAGCAGGACTATCTGCATGCCAAATGGCAAAATCAGCAAGTCATAGACAGAGTTAAGCGATCCCACAACCAACGGATCAGATCTAAGCTCTGCATTCCTTCCACATCCAGTCGAGAATGGTGGTGGACAATTAAACAACTCACTGGAGGAGGCGGCTTCACAAATATCCCCATCCTCCATGACGGAGAAGCCCAGCACATCAGTGCAAAAGATATGGCTGAAGTATTCGCAGAAATCTTCTTCAGCCAGAAGTGCCAAATGGATGATCCATTTCTGTCTCCTCCAGTGGTCCCCAGTATCTCAGATGCCAGTATCCAGCCAGTTCGATTCACTCCACGTGATATCAAGAAACAGTTGGAGGCACTGGACACTGCAAAGGCAATGGGCACTGATAACATTCCGACAATAGTCCTGAAGACTTGTGCTCCAGGACTTGCCGCTCCCCTAGCCAAGCTCTTCCAGTACAGTTACAACACTGGCATCTACCCAACAATGTGGAAAATTGCCCAGGTATGTCCTGTACACAAAAAGCAGGACAAATCCAACCCAACCAATTACCGCCCAATCAGTCTACTCTCAATCATCAGTAAAGTGATGGAAGGGGCCATCAACAGTGCTATCAAGCAGCAGCTGCTCAGCAATAACCTGCTCAGTGACGCCCAGTTTGGGTTCCACCAGGGTCACTCAGCTCCTGACCTCATTACAGCCTTGCTTCAAACATGGACAAAAGAGGTGAGGTGAGAGTGATAGCCCTTGACATCAAGGCCGCATTCGACCGAGTGTGGCATCAAGGAACCCTGGCAAAACTGGAATCAATGGGTATCAGGGGGAAACACTCCACTGGTTGGAGTCATACCTGGTACATAGGAAAATGGTTGTGGTTGTGGAGGGTCAGTCATCTCAGCTCTGGGACATCTCTGCAGGAGTCACTCGGGGTAGTGTGTTAGGCCCAACCATCTTCAGTTGCTTTATCAATGACCTCCCCTCTGTCATAAGGTCAGAAGTGGGGATGTTCACCGACGATTGCACAATGTTCAGCACCATTCGTGACTCCTCGGATACTGAAGCAGTCCATGTTCAAATGCAACAAGATCTGGACAATATCCAGGCTTTGACTGACAAGTGGCAAGTAACATTTGCGCCAGGCAATGACCATCGCCAATAACAGACACTCTAACCACTGCCCTTTGACATTCAATGGTGTTACCGTCACTGAATCCCCCCACTCTCAATATCCTTGGGGTAACCATTGATCAGAAACTCGACTGGACTCACCACATAAACAGTGGCTACAAGGGCAGTCAGAGGCTAGGAAGCAGTCAGAGGCTAGGCTTGGGTGGCACGGTAGCACAGTGGTTAGCACTGCTGCTTCACAGCTCCAGGGACCTGGGTTCGATTCCCGGCTTGGGTCACTGTCTGTGTGGAGTTTGCACATTCTCCTCGTGTCTGCGTGGGTTTCCTCCGGGTGCCCAGGTTTCCTCCCACAGTCCAAAGATGTGCGGGTTAGGTTGATTGGTCATGCTAAAATTGCCCTTAGTGTCCTGAGATGCGTAGGCAAGAGGGATTAGTGGGTAAATATGTAGGGATATGGGGGTAGGGCCTGGGTGGGATTGTGGTCGATGCAGACTCGATGGGCCGAATGGCCTCTTTCTGTACTGTAGGGATTCTATGATACTGCGGCGAGTAATTCACCTCCTAACTCACCAAAGCCTATCCACCATCTACAAGGCACAAGTCAGGAGTGTGATGGAATACTCCCCACTTGCCTGGATGGGTGCAGCTCCAACAATCAAGAAGCTTGACACAATCCAGGACAAAGCAGCCTGCTTGATTGGCACCACATCTATAAACATTCAATCCCTCCACCACTGACGCTCAGTAGCAGCAGTGTGTACGATCTACAAGATGCACTGCAGCAATTCACCAAAGATCCTTAGCACCTTCCAAACCCACGACCACTTCCATCTAGAAGGACAAGGGCAGCAGATACATGGGAACACCACCACCTGCAAGTTCCCCTCCAAGCCACTCACCATCCTGATTTGGAAATATATCGCCGTTCCTTCGCAGTCGCTGGGTCAAAATCCTGGAATTCCCTCCCTAACAGCATTGTGGGTCAACCCACAGAACATGGACTGCAGTGATTCAAGAAGGCAGCTCATCACCACCTTCTCAAGGGCAACTAGGGATGGGCAATAAATGCTGGCCAGCCAGCGACACCCATGTCCGATGAATGAATAAAAAGAAATTGCATTGATTAATTAAGAGACCAAAGCTGTGCAGGGAAGGTGGATTGGCCATGCTAAATTGCCACTTAGTGTTGAAAGATGTGTAGGTCAGGGGGATTGGCCATGGTAAATGTGTGGGTTATGTGGTTAGAATGGGGGAGAGGGCCTGGGTAAGATGTTCTTTCGGAGAGTCAGTGCAGACTCGATGGGCTGAATGGCCTCCTTCTGCACTGTAGGGATTCTGTGATTCAATTTTTAGAAATAAATAATGCGAGAGTGCTGCATCTTGAGTGTGTAGTTTCAACAAAATTACATTCTCCACAAGCAATTTGTGCAAGTTAAGATGGAGTGCCTGAAATCAATATTTTAACAATTTGAACAATATATAAGCTGGTTGAGAATGCTGATTAACACAAAGGGACCGAATGTGGCAGTATTATCAACAATAATCTTAAATAAACAGTTGAGATAGAGACTTTTTATTCCGTTTACTTTATAGCCTTTTAAGAGGTCTCCTCTGACTGGCACGTTGACAGATGGCCTCCCTTTCAGCTGCTTACTTTCTGATCGTTGTTGATAACTGGGAAAGAGCAACTGCTCCAAATGGGAACGGGCCTGAGTGTCCTCGAAGAAGTTCCCTTACACGTGTTCAGCTCAGCTGTTACCATGGAAATGGTCATGGGGAATTCAAAATCGAATGTTATCACTAACATCATCCTTGCTAATTTTCAGAGGGAACTTGCCATAGACCATCAAATTTCCTTGCAATTGGGCAGAGTTCAAGGTGGGCCATGTGTGCCCATGTGCTGGAAAGGATGGCTCTGACAGACTGCCAACCGAACCAGGAAGGTCCCATTGAAAACAACAAATCTAGCCAGTGGTTTAATAGGTTCTTTTGGATTTCCTTGGCAGAGGGAAAGGTTGGATGGCCTCTGCTTAATATTCTGTGATGTGGAGATGCCGGCGTTGGACTGGGGTAGGCACAGTAAGAAGTCTCACAACACCAGGTTAAAAGTCCAACAGGTTTATTTGGTAGCATGAGCTTTCGAAGCGCTCCTCCTTCATCAGGTGAGTCAATGTAATGTTCTGTGTTTGGGACTAAAATTTGAAGATTTGATATTTGACTCACTGCCTTCCCACTCACTGCAGCTGTGGAAATTTGGGGGGAAATCAGAGAAACCCGACAGTACAGAAAGAGACCATTCGGCCCATCGAGTCTGCACCGACCACAATCCCAACCAGGCCATACCCCCATATCCCTACGTATTTTACCCGGGAGAAAGCCTGTATTGCTCCACTTAACAAGTTGAGCAGTTTGTTTCTGGGGGAAATCACTCAACTTCTTTACCACGAAATATCAACCGAGATGGGCGGCACGGTAGCACAGTGGTTAGCACTGCTGCTTCACAGCTCCAGGGGCCTGGGTTCGATTCCCGGCTTGGGTCACTGTCTGTGTGGAGTTTGCACATTCTCCTCGTGTCTGCGTGGGTTTCCTCCGGGTGCTCCGGTTTCCTCCCACAGTCCAAAGATGTGCAGGTTCGGTTGATTGGCTAGCTTAAAAAATTGCCCCTTAGTGTCCTGAGATGCATAGGTTAGGGGATTAGTGGGTAAAATGTGTAGGGATATGGGGGTAGGGCCTGGGTGGGATTGTGGTCGGTGTAGACTCGATGGGCCAGATGGCCGCTTTCTGCACTGTCGGGTTTCTATGATCAGCAGATCGGCCTTCTACGCCGATGCCATGGGCTTAGATGTTTAATCTACCCTTAGTAATGGAGGTTTCTGAAAGGTGTTGCTGTGTGGTTGAAAACTGATGTGGAGATGCCGGCGTTGGACTGGGGTAAACACAGTAAGAAGTCTAACAACACCAGGTTAAAGTCCAACAGGCTTATTTGGTAGCAAAAGCCACTAGCTTTTGGAACAGGCTGTCCCTTCGTCAGGTGGAGGGGCAGCCTGTTCCGAAAGCTAGTGGCTTTTGCTACCAAATAAACCTGTTGGACTTTAACCTGGTGTTGTTAGACTTCTTACTGGTTGAAAACTGGCAGCGTTACTGAGCACGAGGCAAGCTGGGAGCGAATGGGAAGTGGATTCATGGAATTGGATTTCTTTACTTCAATGAAGACTGTGTTACTGAGAGCTGACTGTAATATTATCTCGTGTACAAAAATGAGCATTTCTAAGAACTATAGTGGTGCCATTGATTCTGTCTCTCCTGGCGTGAAAAAAAATCTTCCTATACCACTGGAGATCCAAGCTACTTTCTGATTTCTTAAGTTTCTAATGTCTGCAACTGTAAAATAGAGCAGCGAAAGATATTCTGCCCTCCAGTTTTTTTTTTCCACAAGTGAATGGAAATGGAACATTCATGCATGATATTGTACTGGGTTTGATTCCATTTGTAATTCTTTAAGGACCGCACTAGTATAGATGGAATCCCCCCTGCACTCAGGTCCTCACCTTCTGTGCATCTGGGATAATCGGTTTCAGAATTAAGTTATGTTATTAAGGAACATTAGAATGTGTTGCTTCTTTTCGATCCTGCGCTGATGGGTTTTACGGAGAGACACACAAAGAGAAAAGGTGAACAGTAATGGATTCTGATAGGCTTCAATAAACTAGAATAGTGTCAAACTCCCTTTTAACATGTTCAGCGGTGATTACTGCACCCCCCCACCCCACACACCATGCCATCTGTGTGTTCAAAGTACTGGGTTCAAGTATTTTAATATCTGTCTAAGCTTCATGTGGGAAGTATTAATCTGATTTAATAGATACAGGAATTAATATCTGACATGAAGGCTATCGCTGTGATACTGTCTGAATGTGATTTAATGATCTTAAGAGTGGCTGAGTTTGTTTACTCAACACTGAATCCAATAGAAGGCTCAGGATCCGACATGTGCCTTGAATGTTATGGCCGGAATTATGCTGGTGAGAAAGTCGCTGTTCTGACTTCCAAAAGCACTGCGCTAGTTTTCACATGCATGCCATTGATACCCAGTTAAGAAAGCCCACCAATGCCTCTACTTTTTCAGGAGGCTAAAGAAATTTGGAATGTCTCACCAACTTTTACAGATGCACCCTGGAAAGCATTCTTTCTGGTTGTATCACAGCTTGGTATGGCTCCTGCTCTATCCAAGATTGCAATAAACTACAAAGGATCGTGAATGTAGCCCAATCCATCACTCAAACTAGCCTCCCATCCATTGACTCTGTCTACACTTCCCGCTGTCTTGGCAAAGCAGCCAGCATAATTAAGGACCTCGCGCACCCCGGACATTCTCTCTTCCACCTTCTTCCTTCGGGAAAAATATACCTCTGAGGTAATATACCAACCGACTCGAGAACAGCTTCTTCCCTGCTGCCATCAAGCTTTTGAATGGACCTACCTCGCATTAAGTTGATCTTTCTCTACACCCTAGCTATGAGTGTAACACTAGATTCTGAACCCTGTCCTTTCCTTCTCTATGTACGGTATGCTTTTGTCTGTATAGCGTGTAAGAAATAATACTTTTTACTTTATACCAGTACAATAACAAATCAAATCAGCTTTGCCTCACACTAGCTCTCACGGTTTCTCCACTGTTACTAAACCATCAGACCATTTGCCCAACATCCAGTACTGGATATGCAGGAATTTCCTCCAATTAAATATTGGGAAGAGTAAAGCCGTTGAACAGAATTTTCTGCCCCCTTGTAGCATGTTTTGTGGTGGCGGAGGCAGCCCACCATTTCCAGTGGCAGGATCTTCCAGTCCTGCCACTGTCTACAGGCTTCCTGGTTGTTTGCACCTTCCCCTGCTGTGAAACCGATGGTGGGGGGGTTGCCGTTGGGGGGGGCGGGGGGGCCAGAAAGATGCCACCGGTGGGAACAGCTGGACAATTTCAGCCATTGGTTTTGATCCCCGCTCCGAACTCTGTTCCCCAGCTGCTGACTCCATCCCTCCTGGCAACTGTCTGAGCCTAAACCAGATTCTTTTCAACCTCGGTGTGAACCCGGGCTGAGCTTCTGACCACATATTCATGCCACCTACATCCATCTTGGTAACATTACCTATCTGTCCCTGTTTCAGCTCACTGGCTGCTGAGACCCGTATTTGTACCTGTGATGTGTACATATATATTTATTGGGGTTTGGGGTGCGGAATGACCCTTTAAGAGCACGGGCCAGGTGACCCCCTGGGCTATTTGTTCCGCACAGCGTGGGACCCTGTTGGGCAGTCTTAGACCTGACTGAGAATGAGTGCACACCTTCAATAAATAGCTCCCAGTATTGAAGTCTTCAAGTCTACCTTATGATTCTTTATGTCCCTTAGTCCATAAGAGCAGACATCATAGCACCTTTCCCCCACATTCTACTCTCAACGAAGCCCATGAGATTGGCCTCTTGGAGTATGAGCTCTTTGATTGAGGTAATGATTGCCTGCCCAATCAGGGAGTCTCCCCTGTATGTGTGTGTATATATTGAGGATTATCAGGGCTACTGACACTCCAAATTCTGACTTTGTACCTGAAGCACTCTTCGGAGTGGAATTGAGTTTGTCGATAAAAGAAAGCTGGTAAAGGGACACCAGCCTCAGAGGAATTATCTCACAGCCTCAACTATCACCTCGGGCAGTGAATTCCAGAAGCTCACCACTCTCTGGGTGGCAAAGGTAAGTTGAGGAGTAAATTGTGCAGCGGACATAAAGTGGCAAATTTTACCGTCCCGTTTACCACAGGAATCGAAGTGGGCGAGGGGCAGACCATGGAAAGGTGCATTGACCTCAGGCAAGCGAGGCCAAAAAATCCCACCCAATGAGTCTGCAAAGGGATATCGATAGGTTGAATGAATGGGCAAAAAATTGGCAGCTGGAGTATTCTGTAAGAAAAAGTAAACTTGGCATTTTGAACTTGAGGATTCAGTTTAAAAATGAAAGGTTTCCCTCTTAGGTAGGAGATGAGGAGAGTTTCTTTTCTCTTTGAGGGTTCTTATCGTGTGGAATTATTTTCCACAGAGAGCAGTGGAAGCTGGATCATTGAACTTTGCCAAATCTAACTCTGCCTTGAAAGAGTTAGATTTTTGAATGACAGTGGGTTAAGGATTATGGGGGAGAGACAGGAAAGGGGAGCTGGGACTACAACCAGATCTTATCGAATGGTGGAACAGGCTTGAAGTGCCAAATGACCTACTCCTGTTCCTAAGTCGTATGTTCCTCTGTTTGGCAGGAAGAATAGAAAAACAGCATATTATTTAAACGGGGAGTAATTGCAGAACTCTGTGGTGCCAAGGGATCTCAGCGTCCTGGTACATAAATTGTAATAGGTTAGCGTTCAGGTAGGTATGGCAAGCGATTAGGAAAGCAGATAGAATGTTGTCATTTATTACACTGAGAATGGAATAGAAAAGTTTTGCTACAGTTATATAGGGCGTTGATGAGACGTGGAGCATTGTGCAGGTTTTGTCTCTTTGTTTAAGAAAGGACAATAATTGCATTCGAAGCAGTGCAGAGAAGGTTTAATTGACTGACTCCTGGGATGAAGGAATTGTCTAATGAGAGAAAGTTGGACAGGTTGGACCTCTATCCATTGGAGTTTGGAATAGCGAGAGGTGATTTGATTGAAACAGATAAGATCCTGAGGAGACTTGACAGGACGGATGCTGAATGGATTTTTCCCCTTGTGGGAGAGACGAGAATTAGTTTGAAAATAAGGGGTCTCCCATTTAAGACGGATGTGAGAAGAATCTTTTTCTGAGTGTCATTAGTCCGTGGAATTGTCTTCCCCAGAGGGCAGTGGAGGCAGGTTCATTAAATATTTTTAATAGAGTGGCACGGTGGCACAGTGGTTAGCACTGCTGCCTCACAGTGCCAGGGATTCGAGTTCGATTCCCGGCTTGGGTTGCTGTCTGTGTGGAGTCTGCACATTCTCCCCGTGTCTGCGTGGGTTTCCTCTGGGTGCTCCGGTTTCCTCCTACAGTCCAAAAGACATGCTGGTTAGGGTACATTGGCCACACTAAATTTTCCCTCAGTGTATCCAAACAGGCACCAGAGCGTGGCGACAAGGGAATTTTCACACTAACTTCATTGCAGTGTTAATGCAAGCCTACTTGTGACACTAATAAATAAACTAAAATATTTATAAGCTGGAGTCAGCTAGACTCTTGACTGACAGGGGAGTCAAAGGGTGTAAGGGGTAGACAGGAACGTAGGGACCTCAATCAGATCATCCATGATCTTATCAAATGGTAGAGCAGGCTACAGAGGCCAAATGTCCAACTCCTGTTCCTAATTCATATGTTTATAGGATTTGTTATATTAAAGACACGATATCAAAATAAGTCGTTGATTGTCTGAAATGGATGCCTTTGGAACAAAGTCACATTCTGTGTCATTCAGCCTAGTCCGCAAGGCTTCTCAACATTTCTTGTTCTGGCTGTTAACCAAGTCTCTCATTCCCTAAATCAATCACCCGCTGTCACAGTATAAATCAGGTTTAAGTTTTCCTCCTTCGCAATCACTTCTTTCCTGTACTGCTGGGCTATGCTGCTGTCATGTTCGGCATTCTTCATGTGGTCTGTTATTGCTGCAGGGTGACACAATCACATTCCAACTGAACCTAACAACGGGGGTTCCACACACACAGGCAAGAAACAGTTGACTGCTGATTGATTGATTGGGTTTGTTTTTATTTTCCCTTTTCTTTTCTGTTTGCTCATTCTACTCGTTCTCCTTTCGACTCGATTTCCCCCCTTTTCATGTCCAGTGGGTTCAGTTGCAGCCTGTGGCAGGTAAATTGTCTCTTCCTGTGCTAGAATCTCTTTTCTGCTTCAAAAGATACACTCAGTGTTTTTCCTATCCTGTTCGTTGTAGCTGTTCTCTCAGGAGGGAGATTGCGAATTTGTTGAAGAATCATAGATGCAAGTGACGGTGTCGTGGTACCATTGTGTGAGATCTCTTGTTTCATAAAATCTGCTGCTTCAATACGTGTTCCATTCCTGTTTGTAGCTTGGGAAATGTTTTGTGCATTCTATCTTTTAACCCGGTGTAAGCCACTCATGATTAAGAAGGAGATTGGAGCATATACTTTGGATTTTACAAGTACGTTGAAGTGTTCAACAAGTATGGTTTTTTTTCTGCTCCCCCTTATTTTGAGGCCATGTCCCCGAGTTCGAGTTTCACCTGCCAGTGGAAACAACCTCCCTGTTTCTATCTTATCTATTCCCTTCAGAAACATACAAGATTATGAAGGGAATGATAAGATAGAAGCTGGGAGGTTGTTTCCACTGGCAGGTGAAACTAGAACTAGGGGGTATGGCCTCAAAATAAAGGGGAGCAGATTTAGGATTGAGTTGAGAAGGAACTTCTTCACCTAAATGGTTGTGAATCTGTGGAATTCCCTGCCAGTGAAGCAGTTGAGGCTCCCTCTTTGAACGTTTTTAAGGCAAGGATAAATAAATTTTTGAACAGTAAAGGAATTAAGGGTTATGGTGAGCAGGTGGGTAACTGGAGCTGAGTCCATGATCTTATTGAATGACGGAGCATGCTCGAGGGGCCAGATGGCCTACTCCTGCTCCTAGTTCTTATGTTCAGTCTGTTGGGTGTCTAACATGTGTAAAGAAAAAAAACCTAGTTATGCTAAAGTGCCCCAAACCATATCTGGCCAATATGGACTCTGGAAAATCTCAGCAGGTCTGACAGCACCTGTCGAGAGTGAGAGAGAGAACAGAGTGAACATTTCGAGTCTGGATGACTCTTCATCAGAGCTGAAGACAATTAGAAATAGGATGAGCTTTGTACTGTTATGTTGGGGAGAGAGGTTGGGGGGTTGCACTGTGTGGGTGCTGTGGGGGCTGGATAGAGGGCCAGCAATTGGTGGAAGCAAAGGAGAGATTGACCACGGCAAAATACTGCGGATGCTGGAATCTGAAACAAAAACAGAAAATGCTGAAACATCTAAGCAGGTCTGGCAGCATCTGTGGAGAGAGAATAGAGCCAACGTTTTGAGATAGGCTGACTCTTCATGAGTCATGTGAGAGATTGACAAAGATGTCATGGGCAACTATCCATTGGACCCACCCCCTGCCTTTTGCCTGGTGGCAATATATTTTAAACCCCTGCCAGTCTCCGTAGTGAGTCAGGCCAGCTGTTTAATTGCCAGTAGTGTTCTGGAGTATTGAGGAGTTGTCTGGCTCCAGTTTTGTCGACCATTGAGGACCTATTTGGCTCTGGGCTTTCCTGTTTCTTGCATGACCTTCTCATCATTGTCATTTTCGGTGCACTGTGGACAGAGTTGCTGAAATGACTGGTTTACAACCATGATGACCATGCTAGCAGTGAGGAACTGCCACACTGCTGCTGTCCTGTGCATGGAAGTTGCTGAGTTTGAGCTGGTTTGAATGCACTTTCAGACTGGAGTTTTTCAGCTGTATATAAGCAGGACAAGAGGCTGCTTACAATGCAAGAGCTGAAATATGCAACTGTCACAGGCTGCTCTTATGGGTTTCTGACCCTGAGACTACAAAAGCAATGCAGTTGTGACAAAATCTGATGGCTCCTTGGTACAGAGTGGCTGTTTTCCTTCCCCCTCCCACCATCCCCAAGGCAAGTCCCAAGGAACATAAGAATGTGAGCACCATCTCAGCATTCAGATGACAAAATGAAAAAAATCCCAGAGATATGTTGATGCATTTCCTGAGGACAGATGAACCCCTCAATTCCATTCTGCTGCTTCCCTCCACTGCAGGGCACAGCTGCCTAAGGACGTTCTGCACTCACGCTAAAACTAAATGCCACCGAAATAGTCCTCTAGCTTTGCAGCGAAATAGACATCAGCTCTCAACAAAGTCTGCGTGTGTTGTGATGATACTGTTTGTTGAAACTGGCACAGAAAATCCTTCAACTGCCTCATTTAAAATGCTTTGCAAATTAAATATGGCTGTTAGTCAGCAAGGATATCCAGAAAGGGCAATCCTTTTTTAAAAAATGCACGTCGTAGCTGCATTTTCGCCTGTGCACAAATATTGCCTGTGAGCTGTAAGGATGAGATAGTTAGTATCCTGATCTATGTGGCCCTCCTTTGTACTGTACAAATATTCTCCATGCTGATAAGGGCGGCACTGTTGCCTCAGAGCACAAGGGACCCGGGTTCAATTCCCGGCTTGGGTCTCTGTGCGGAGTTTGCACATTCTTCCGTATCTGCGTGGGTTTCCTCTGGGTGCTCTGGTTTCCTCCCACAGTCCAAAGATGTGCAGGTTAGGTGGATTTGCCATGCTAAATTGCCCCTGAGTGTCAGGGGGACTAGCTAGGGTAATTGCATGAAGGCTATGGGGGATAGGGCCTGGGTGGGATTCTGGTCAGTGTCGACTTGATGGGCCGAATGGCCTCCTTCTGCACTGTAGGATTCTATGATGTCACAAATAGTCATTCTTTTGTGGGCTTTGCAAGGACTTTAATCTGTCACAAAGAAAACCTTCGCACTGTAATCCTTTTTAAACACCCTGCTGTATGTGGTTTTGGTGCTTTCATGCCCTGTTTTGTGGAGTCCCAAGTTCAAGAACATAGAACAGGATTTTCTGGCCCGCACACTGACTGACATCGCCACGGGTGGGATGAGGAGATTTGGAGAGCTGTTAAAAGTCAATGGCACGCCAAATTTTCCTGTCCCACCGGTGACAGGACTGGAAAATCCCAACCATAGGAACAGGAGTAGGTATTTTAGCCCCTCAAACCTGTTTTGCCATTCAGTGAGGTAACGGCTGATCTATGAACCAACTCCATGTACCTTTAGCCGTTTGCCCCATGACTTTTGACATCTTTGATAGATTTTTACCAGCCAATTGCAGATTTAAAATTAATAACTGACCAGGGCTGGAATCTTATCACTCGCCAACGGGATTTTCCCATCCCAATGCAGCAAACAGAGATTTGGCTGGCTCGCTGCAGCGGAAGTGTGGCGTGAACAGCTAGTAAGATCACACCCCCAATGTCAATTGCTACTTCCACTCTTGGCACAAAGAACTGAGGCTAATGGAATGTTGGCCTTCACATCTCGAGAACTGGAAAGACCAAGTCAGCTTTTCTCTGAACACCTCACCTTCAGAAAGATATACGAACTGCTCTCGGTTGACAGTGTTTTCTCAGTGGGAAATTAATTCCAGCAGAGGCATTTAATGGTGGGCTTAAGGTGAAGAATTTAACTCGTGTTAATTTACTGTTCAAGAATTGGATTGTGACTGGAAGATCCTGCCGGAACAACTGGAAAATTCATTTGTAAATTAAACTTTATATACGCACACTAAGTCTCAGGCCACTTTGGTCGATTAGACATTTTGAACTCTGGCTTCAGCTCAAATTAATCCACTTTCTTTCAATCAAAGTTGAACATTCGGAGAAAACAGACGTTTAAGTTTATTTATTAGTGTCACAAGTAAGCTTAAATTAACATTGCAATGAAGTTACGATGAAAATCCCCGAGTCACCACATTCCGGCACCTGTTCAGGTATACTGAGGGAGAATTTAGCATGGTCAGTGCACCTAACCAGACGTCTTTCGGACTGTGGGAGGAAACAGGAGGAAACCCACGCAGACACTGGGAGAACATGCAGATTCCGCACAGACCGTCACTCAAGCCGGGAATGGAACTTGGGTCCCTGGCGCTGTGAGGCAGCAGTGCTAACCACTGTGCCACCGTGCCGAGACGTTGGATTGATGGGGAGTATCAATGAATATGCTAATAGCTGATAATGATATAGAATAAAAATCTTGCCTGCAGCATTTCCGTCACAACTCCGTTTGAGTCACACTTGTGCCTGATTGGTTTTGTATCATATTTGTCATAAATCATGACTGAACACATCACAAGTCCACTGGTGAGCAGGTAACACCTTTCCATAGAACGTTTATTTTGGAACGAATCCCTTGAGCAGCAGGATTTAGCGTCCAGCTGGCTTTAGGAAATGCTTATTTACAGCACAATCCCATAGGGATTAGCTGAGTTGGTCCAGTTAGACTTAATCACTTTTCCTCAAAGCACTCCATTTTAGGCTATTTAGCAAGGACTATTAAAAGTTCTCCATCTGTTGTGAATGTAATATTGCACTGCATGTTACACAAACCACTCCTTTCATTATAAAACAATATATCCTCTGACTTTAATATTTACATGTCTGTTGAAACACTTCAATGCCTTTGGAAAAAAAAAAGTAATTTCATTGCGTTTAAGTAATGAGAGATACATTATAGGGATGAACTGTACCCAAGTAAAGTAGATCCCTGAATACCAAGTTTTTTACTGATGATTTTCAGCAGGAAAATTTGTATCATAGCAACAGAATGTGTACAGGATAATCTGAGAAGATCAAGTTGGATTAGCATAAATTAAATGAAAAACCGAGTGAACAATAAAGGGGATGATTGCAGGAAAAGGAAGTTTACCGGCAGTACCAGTGGAATCTAACATTATCAAAGATGCTATTCCTAGGATAAAATGTTATCCAAGGATGAAAGGCAGCAGTGGATTTGAGTGGTTTCTCTGTTGGGCTTGAAATTTCCGGCCATTCACACTGACAGGATCTTCCAGTACCCCTGCCATCGGTTTCCTGGCAGCGAGGGGTCCATTCAACAAGAAATCCTATTGACAACGGTGGGACCAGAAGATCCCATTGCCAGCTGATGGTGGGTTGCACAGAAAGTCCTGCCCTTGATGTTGACGATCCAGTGAGCCTATTGCTCTAGAAAGCACAATTACTGCCTGAAAAGAGAACTGGGGTCCTGTTTTCCGCTTGTGGCTTTCACTGTTACCCTGTTGGAGAAGGACGAGCCATGGGACAGCTTAAAGCATCTGGAAAAGCGTAATGGAAATGTGATAGTTCTTCTCACATTTGCATGTGGCGATAATCATGTTTCCGTAGGAATTACTTCCAATGCCAAACTGATGTAAGAAATAGCTTGAGATTATTTCCTAATCTACAAAAAAGTCTTTGATCCTTTCATGCAGTTGTTTTAAATACGACATAGACCGACCAGCCGTGCTACAGGATGGACATCTCCACTGGTATGGCCCTTTATTCTTTCATAGGACGTGAGCTTCAATGGCTATGCCAGCATTATTTTTCCAACCCTAATTGCCCTTGAATTGTGTGGCTTGCTAAGCCAAATCAGAGGACAGTTAAGCATTAACCACATTGCTATGGATCTGGAGTTGCATATGGGCCAGACCACGTAAGGGATTGGACATTTCCTTCCTGAGGGACATGATTGAATCAGGTGGGTTTTTATGACAACCAATGGAAGTTTCATGGTCACAATTACTGAGGTTACCTTCATATTGCAGATTTGTTAATTGGATTTAAATTCCACTGGCCACCCTGGTGAGATTTGAAGCCATGTCCCCAGACCATTAACCTGGGCCTCTGGATTATAAGTTCAGTTACGTCACCACTACACCACCATCTTTCCCTGAAGGTGATTGTAAACATGTGAGTTTATTTGTGCAGCTTCTTAACCAATATATTGAATGGTTATGAAATCATCTGTATCTAATATGGCATTGGATATTGCAAATTTACCATGATCCTTACAGTAACGAGGTTCGGAGTATGCAATTCTCACTGAGGGATTGGTCTTTGACGCTTCCTTTAAGTGCTAAAGAGCTTCTGAGTTGACCAAGATGTGGTCTTTGACCGAAGTACTAGTCTAGTTTAGTTTAGCCCCCATTTAGCCGCCATATTGATACATGAGTTGACATCCTTACTCGGAATGGCCACACAGAAGATTGTGAAGGAGCTGACTGCCACTTCAATCGCTGCTCGTGCTAACTAACGAGAACGCACGGTATTTTGGTGGATAGCACTTGATGTAATACCTTCTCCTGAAAGCGAGCAGGAGTAAACAAGTCTTACTATTTTATTGTTCAATTGCTGTGGGAGGTTTGAAGAGGACTTTTGAAGCACATGGAAAATTTTGAGCCATTTTGATTTATAACATTTAGTCCAGAAATTCTTTCAGGACTTCAGCCAAAAAGTGTAAACATGGTGCAATTGGGAGCCTTCTGGGAATCACCAGGAGACGGGCAGTCACTGGCATCTTGGTAGGGGCTCCCCTTGGTTTCAGGAGGAATGGAAGGAGCAGATAAGGCCAGGCAATGCACGCCGACTACTGCACAAGAGAGGAACTGGAAGGCGAGGTAGATGCCTTCCTCCCTGTAGCTGCAGGACATCCTTCCTGTTCTGTGCTTCCTCTAGCGGAAGCTCTGATGCCATGTCTGAGAATCTGTGCACCCATTCCCTCAGTCCCTGAGCAATCCTGGAAAGTGCCACTTTATGTCAACCAGCACAGTGGAAGTAACATAGAAACATAGAAACCCTACAGTGCAGAAGGAGGCCATTCGGCCCATCAAGTCTGCACCGACCACAATCCCACCCAGGCCCTACCCCCACATATTTACCCGCTAATCCCTCTAACCTATGCATCCCAAACACAAGTTGCCATAATTCGGATTCGAACCGAGGTTGCTGCGGCCACAACACAGAGTACTAACCACTATACGATCACGGCCTCCCATGCGAAGAACCATGCGTAGGTCCGGGGGCCCACATAACATAGAAACATAGAAAAAAGATGCAGGAGTAGGCCATTCAGCCCTTCGAGCCTGTTCCACCATTCATTTTGAGCATGGCTGATCATCGAATTCAATAAGCCCGATCCCGCCTTCTTTTCATATCTCTTGAACCCTCTGCCCCTCGAGCTATATCTAATTTCTTCTTGAAATCGCACAACATTTTGGCCTCAACTACATTCTGTGGTAGTGAATTCCATACATTCATCACACTCTGGGTCAAGAAATTTCTCCTCACCTCAGTCCTAAAAGCTTTACCCCTTATCCTCAAACTATGGCCCCAAGTTCTGGACTCCAGAACTTCCCACTATTAGGAACATTCTTTCTGAATCTACCCTGTCTAACCCTGTTAGAATTTTGTAAGTTCCTATGAGATCCCCTCTTCTAAATTCCAATGAATATAATTCTAACCGACTTAGTTTTTCCTCATATGACAGACCTGCCATCCCGGGAATCAGCCCGGTTAAATCTTCGCTGCACTCCTCCTATAGCAAGGAAAATGACTTCGAATCAGCACTTGTGCGCAGGTTTCTGAACTGCCACTTGGTAAGTTTAAATTCTCAAACAAGACTGTCTTATTAACTCAGCCCTCATTTAGCTCCTCTCTTCACCCTTCCACCCAAATAACTGCTGACTCACCCGCCCTTCAGTGCAGCTGCTAAAGTTAATTGGGTGATGCAGAAGCAATTGGAGTATGACAATTGGTTTGCAAAAATGTCAGCGGTTGGACAATAAGCAAACGTATGCGCAGACCTAAATGCCAGAAGTGGAGACAGGACAAGTCAAACCAAAGCGCTGAGGTACCAGATAATTAACTTGTTTGCAGAGGGTCTAGACTGGATTCCACAAAGCTGATGCTAAGCTCAGCAGCGCTCAGTAAACCAAAATGACCTAATATTAGGAGCGTGTACATGACTTGGATATTGCAACGTAGTCACACAGAAGGGATTGTTTAATGATAGGTTAGCTATTAGCAGACTGCCTTTATACACGGCTTTAGATTGAAGGTTTGCTGTCTCTATAAAAGCTGAGTGCAGCAACACCCATGTTCCCAGTGCACTGCACATCAGAAATGTAGCAGGACACGTTGAGGGAAGGACTGGGCAGCGCCCAAATACATTGATGGGATTTTTAATCACATTTAAAAAGACAAAGTTTTATCTCCTACTTGCTTTTCAGGCGACATGGTGGCTCAGTGGATGGCACTGCTGCCTCGCAGCGCCAGGGACCCGGGTTCGATTCCCAGCTTGGGTCACTGTCTGTGCGGAGTCTGCACATTCTCCCCGTGTCTGCATGGGTTTCATCCGGGTGCTCCGGTTTCCTCCCACAGTCCAAAAGATGTGCTGGTTAGGTGCATTGGCCATGCTAAATTCTCCCTCACTGTATCCGAACAGGCGCCGGAGTGTAGCGACTAGGGGATTTTCACAGTAATTTCATTGCAGTGTTAATATAAGCCTACTTGTGACACTAAAAAATAAACTTTAATAAACCTTTCAGGGACGGGTTTATTAATTATATTGTAAAATGCTTTATTTTTTATTCTGGCCATGTGATATCAGTTTTTCTACACACAATGTCCTGTATATTCTTTATGTATATTTGGCAGTGCTATCGTGAGGCATATTTAGTATGTTACTGCATACCAAAAGATGAAAAACAATTTGGGAATAGACAAGGCAGTCCAACCAAGCTGTAGCTAGTCCAACATCCCTATATTAAGTCATTAAGTCAATCAAATAATATGGTACCTTGGGAAGATTCTCTCGGACATGCTTCCCACCCCACCTTTAATATCAAGCTGCACAAAAGGCAGCACCTAAGGCAAAATGTTTGGTTGTATAGCACATCTGTGTGATATTGTTAATTCATCATCTGGAGTAATTCCCATTACCAGTGACAGCCCATTAACTACCGTGTTGCAGCTTTACCCTCAGTACATGCTGTCTGAGCACAGGTCCCTACTGCTAGTGTGTGGACACCGCACACTAACCATTCTGCTTCACTGGAACGCTAATGACTTCAGTTTTGTTGAAGTGCAGTTGGTTCACTTTCGCATCACTTTGTCATGCACTCGTGTTCCTGAAGGCCATCTCAGAATAAAAATAACACCAACTGTTCCAAACAATCATGAAGGTTAATGATCGAAATGGGAAAAGAATCTATATATCTGTAATAAAATTAATATTAAACACAAGCACACACAAGTGCAGAAAATATGGATATTCTTTCCCTAGTGGGGCATTTACTGTATAAGAGATCATTCAATCTCTCAGTCAATTGCTCACTCAATTGTACTTTATTTTCAATTTTCCTATTTTGGGGACATGGGAAGTCTGTTAAATCAAGGCTTTTATTTGTCATTGTTGCAGGCAGCAAGTTACTTAACTGCCTACTCACACCAGTAGCTGACATGCCAGGAGATTTATATTTTGATTTTTGTATGTGTGCGCTCTCTTAGAATCATCAAACCCCTACAGTGCAGAAGGAGGCCATTCAGCCCATCAAGCCTGCACCGACAACATACCACCCAGACCCTATCTCAATAACCCCACGTATTTACCTTGCTAATTCCCCTGACACTAAGGCGTAATTTAGCATGGACAATCAAGCTAACCCACACACCTTTGGACGATGAGAGGAAACCAGAGTACCCAGAGGACACCCATGCAGACACGGGGAGAACATGCAAACTCCACACACACTCACCCAAGGCTGGAATTGAACCCGCGTCCCTGGTACTGTGAGGCAGCAGTGTTAACCACTTTGCCACCGTGCCTGCACTTTAAGGAATCGCATCCTGAGATGTGAGTCGCAGTGTGTCACTTGTGTTCCTTGCAGTGCTTTGTCTGGCAGGGACCATTCGTTCAATGGGTTATTACTTGAAGTGGACACATGGAGGGAATTTTGTAAGGGTTTTTAATCACTGACATAAGCCATTAGGACATGGAATCTAGGAGCACGCCATTCAGTCCTTTGAGCTTGCTCTACCATTCAGTAAGACCATGGCTGATCTGGCACCTTAATGAAACAATAGTGAAAAACATCTTATCAATTTAGAGTTGGGCCATCTTTGTTACAGTCTAAGCTTTCCCTCTACACTATTGTATTCATGATGTAAAGAGAGTCTCAGAGCAGATAGAGGATTTGAGTGTTTGGGGACCTGTTTGGGGCATTGATGAGGTGCACTGAATTGTGGAAACAGCTGCCATTTTATTTAGTTGGATTTTCACTTAATTCTGGCACTTCACCGAATTCCAATTTGTCTTGAGGGTGGATATTGGAAGCTCCCAGACTGGGAAAGACACAATTTCAGTGAATCTCCATTGGGCCCAAGAAACCAAGGTGTTTTAAAATGCTGTCCAAATTTGCCTGAGGGTTTTCCCTCAATCAGCCCCCACCTTAATTCATCCTATTTCTTCAAATTTCACTTGCATGGAATTTTCCTTTCTCGCAGTGACTGTCTGTTATACACTTGCCTGAGTCAGGTTCTGCAGTTGTGAATAATCATTCGAACTAGCTTAGACCTGAGACTTGAGTGCTCTTTGCTTTCATATCTTGGATCCTGGAGTTTCCTATGAACCAAAATCCAATTCTTTCTTTAAGTTAAATTTTATTCATTAGTCACAAGCAAGGCTTACATTAACACTGCAATGAAGTTACTGTGAAATTGCCCTAGTCGCCACACTCCGGCACCTGTTCGGGTCAAATGTACCTAACCAGCACGTCTTTCAGACTGTGGAAGGAAACCGGAGCACCCAGAGGAAACTCATGCAGGCACGGGGAGAACAATCAAACTCCACACAGACGGTGACCCAAGCCGGGAATCGAACCCAGGTCCCTGGTGCTGTGAGGCAGCAGTGGTAACCACCGTGCCGCCTATATGTGGAATGATGCGTCCAAATTTAAACAATTGCCTCTTATTATGATATATAACTCCCTGGAGGTCATGCAGGAAGCCTGTCATATTCCCTTATTTCCCCTGAAAAGCAGAAAACCCCAGACCAACAGATCATTGCACGTAACCTAAAATGACATGGTCAGGTTTATTTATAAGCTAGCTAATGTACAAAAGGCAAAGGAAATAAAATATCAAATGGCACAATACTTAACAAAAATATAATCAACTCAGAATAAAATACTATTTTTAAACCACATTTATTGCAGAATCTGATTGTGATAAATAAATCTTTTGGATGAGAGTCTGTGTTATCTGTGGGGGAAACCTTTGAGGTTGTGGACACATGTGAAAAATGCAAATCACCATTTAATCCAGGGTTCAGATTTCCTGTCGGGGCAGAGACAAGTGAAGATTTTGCCACTAATTAGTCCAAAGAGCTTTTGTAGACAGACTGTCATCCCTCAATGATTGAAGACACTTTGTATAGCATGCTGATGAGAAGGTGCAGACATGCCATTTGATTCCTGACATCCGGTTAATATTGTAATCATATACAATTTAAGTTTATTTATTCGTGTCGTAAGATGGCTTACATTAACACTGCAATGAAGTTACTGTGAAAATCTCCTAGTTGCCACGCTCCGGTGCCTGTTTGGATACACTGAGAGAATTTAGCATGGCCAATGCACCCGGACGTAACCCACGCGGACATGGGGAGAATGTGCAGACTCCGCACAAACAGTGATCCAAGCCGGGAATCCAGCCCAGGTCCCTGGCGCTGTGAGGCAGCAGTGCTAACCACTGTGCTACCATACCCACAACTGGAAAGAAATTCCCCATATTCTGACTAATTTCTCAATCAGTCACCCTGGACTGGCCCCCTGGCTTTTCTTGTACCATGGCAAGGAAGGCACTTTCAGATCCGTTTGACATATGATACAGAAATGCCCCTCATTTTGCCACTAACCTCACCAACACTCCTCCACTCCGATGCACAGTTAAGCAGCAGAGTGCAGTGATTTACAAAGCAAATAAGGAACCATTCTATAGTGACAAATCAATCAAATTCTGACAGTCACTGCATTGGAAAGAGCAGATGAGCAAATTGAAGCCAAGCAGTAAGTGTAACCTTTACTTTACAGTGACTGCATATTTAATTGTTTGAGCCAAAAAGGCCAGATTGTTCCATCCAATGAAGCACGATGCTTTGCTTCCAGGATGTGTCCTCTGAGGAAGACTGGCCAGAAGCTGTCGGAACAAATTATGCATCTGGTTGGTAGACCTACCTGAGAGTTGGCCACCACGACTGGCTAACCTACTGAAATAATTGTGAAGTCAATTTATCTAAATTGTGTCATTAAGAGTCACTTGTCGTTTGGTAAGTGTTTATTTAAAGCACGTTGTGTCACGTCGCCAGTACAACCTCTCAATGAGTTCTATACACTGCATAGAAAATGGAGCTCTCAGTTTCAAATGTAGCCGATTGTTTTCTAACTCTTCCTTTTGAACGTACGTGAGCTACTTGGTGTCTCCTTGGTGTTTTACATCCATCCATCAAAGCTTCTGTCCGAAAGCTGGCCGTGTCTGTTTGGCCTCTGGAGTTTCTTTAGAAATGTGGCGGAACCTCAATTTAATGCAAAACTGGGGTTTCCTCTGTATCTCAGGTATATTTATGGTGACAAAGCAAGAGCAACTCTGAGGAAAATCATATTTCATTCCAAACTGACTCTCAAACCCAATATTCAATGTATCTCAAAGGCTACTCAGTTTTAATTTAAGGTGTTACCCAACTCCATCGTTAAGTCATAGAATCCCGACAGTGCAGAAGGAGGCCAATCGGCCCATCGAGCCTGCACTGACTCTTACCCAGGCTTACCCTGCAACCCCAATTATTTATCCCGCTAACCTACACATCTTAGGACACTAAGAGGCAATTTCGCATGGCTAATCCACCTAACCTGCACAGCTTTGGACAGTGGTGGGGGGAAACCGAAGCACCCGGAGGGAACCGACGCAGACACGGGGAGAATGTGCAAACTCCACACAGACAGTAACCCAAGGGTGGAATTGAACCCGAGTCCCTGGAGCTGTGAGGTGGCAGTGCTAGCCACTGTGCCACCGTGCTGCCCAAGCACTGCTGAAACCTTGAGCATGCTTTAGAATTGTTGTCCCACTGGCCTCTCTCAGATTTTCCGAGCCCGAGCATACTTAAACTCCAACTTGTCCAATGTTCTGCTTCTAACTCCTGTCTTCAATGTTCTCCAAAGCATTGAAAACAAATCCTCGGTCTCGCTTTCACATTCATTTGTGGCCCCTCTCTACCTCTGCAACCTCCTCCAGTCCCGTATCTCAGTCAGCATCTTTGCTCCTCTGATCCTGGCCTGCGCATCTCTCCCACCTTCCTCGGGAGCTGTCAATGAGTCCAAACCCTATCCTTTATCACTCTCTCCCCCCGGAGCTATGGTAACCTTACTCCATATCTTTGGATGCCTCCTCAAGTAAGTGTCTGATTATCTGCCTGTACTCCACTGGGCCTGTTTATTAAATGTGAAATGAATTGGTGCGTTCAGTCAGTTGCTCGTGCATGTATGTTGTTGTTGCAGGCTTCAGATGGTTAACAAGTCTCAAGACCTCATTTGACTGCTTGCAGCAAATGAGTAATGATGTTTTCAGGTTGTATTGTGCTCCTGCAGTAATAATGATGGATTGATTCTGGGTAGTGTTCGCAGTTCAGCCATCATCACAGCCCTGTTATTGTTTGTGCTTTTTATTCAAGAGTGATTAATTCAAAGGATAATCATTTTTAAATTGTGAGTGCAGTAAACATTTGGCCCTGCCTGTGGGGAAATCACATCCCATGTTCCTGTGTAATGTTCTGCTTGTTCACGAGCAATGCTGTTGAGAGATGAGCACATTCTGACTAATAAAGGGAATAAAGGTGTAATCGAGGAAAATTATCTGAGAAGCACTGGACCCTTCGCCATTGTTTACCAGTGATGAAAAGCTCCTGCAAATTTACACTTTGTGGTTACGCGATCAAGGATTTCATACTGCATGAAGAGTTTATAATTTATCCCACAGAATGGAACAAAAGAACTCAATATGCTAATCCGCCAAAAACTGTGATAAGAACAGGGGTTAGCAACAATGCTGAAATTGCAAAGACAGAATGCGACAATGCCATCGTATTAATGTGATTACCTGTTCCTCAAGAACAGTCCCAAGATGTGCAGTTGAGGTGGATTGGCCATGGTAAATTGACCCTAGTGTCAGGGGGATTAGCAGGGTAAATATGTGGGGTTACAGGGATAGAGGGCCTGGGTGGGATTGTGGTCAGTGTGGATGGGCCGAATTGCCTCCTCCTGCACTGTAGAGATGCTATGAACAAGATATTAAAATAATAAATATCTGCATCGCCCATAATTCAGTTCGAATGAAGTGATGAATGAGTGTGCTATTCTATTATATTGCCTTGGTCAGAGTAAAAGAAATCTGAAGTATTTTGAGTTGGAGTGGTGCTCCTGGGGCGTTCTCCGTTCAACGCTCTTCATACAAATCATTCCAGACAGATATGGCTGCCTCCTTTCTTTCTCTCGGCTGGTTTGGATCATTTTCAGTGAGTGGGTTTTTGAAATGATTAAATTATTTTCTTTGGATTTGAGCCGATGGTACAAAAAGTACCCATCATTCATTTCAAATTGACATTAATTTGACCACCTGCCTTGGTGAGGTTATTAAGGTAGTTGGTGTCAATTGTAAGTAGAAGGCTGAGCCAATAATGGGGCAGAATTGAGGCTGCTGTTTAAGAACACAGCTGGAACAGTACAAGCTCTCGGTTTTGTCACTATGTACAAGTGGTCAGTTTCCCAGCTTTCTTGTGTTGAGAAAATGTTAAGAACATCGCAAACATGAAGAAAGAACAAAGAACAGCACAGCACAGGAACAGGCCCTTCAGCCCACCAACCCTACGCCCACACATGATACTTTAACTAAAGACCTTTTGCCTCTACACGGTCCATATCCCACTATTCCCTGCCTATTCGTGTATCTGTCAAGATGCCTCTTAAACGTTGCTATTGTATCTGCTTCTGCCACCTCCTCTGGCAGCAGATCCCAGGCACTTACTACCCTCTGTGTAAAAAGTTTGACAATATCACAAAGGGACATCAGCATCATGCATTGTATACTATAACACAGTATTTTTACATCCAAGATCCGAACTTGAAGTCAAATCAGTGCTATCTGGTAGAAGTCTTCTGTCTCCGTAGATGTGGCCTAAATCATGATAATCTCAGGCCAGCTCATAGTGAGAGTTAATCCACAGCATTACTGTTCCGAAAGGTCTGAACAAACCTGTTAGCTCACTGAGTAGCAGGAATGGTGGCTGGGTTGAGAAATTTCTCATCTGTGCATTTCTGGGACTATTCACAGACTCATATAATCCCTACGGTGCAGAAGAAGACCATTTGGCCCATCAAATCTGCACCAACTCTCTGACAGAGCATCTTACCCAGGCGTAATTCCCGTAACCCCACATGTTTACCACGCTAATTCCCTTAACCTCTTTATCTTCGGACACTAAGGCGCGATTTAGCATGGCAAGTTCACCTAATCTGCACACCTTTGGAAGGGTTGTTGGTGAATAAGAACTTGTATCTAGTTCAAATATAAGAAAACTTGACTTAATTTGGCCAGTAAAGTGACTATTGGAAAATGCCCCATTCTGTTGCTGGTGATTCAAATTCAGCATACGCACTGCAGTTTTTGCATGTATGATAAGAGAGAATTTTGCATGTATTTTGAGAGAGAATGGAAACTCCCAAATCTGCTTGGTACCAGGCAAATGAGCAGTATTCTGGCAGCAGTTCACCCGGTACCTTTGCCCTGATGCACATTTGTGTTGGATATGGCACCATGTGAAACACTATTTCTCCTTTACTGTAGATACATGGCCCTTCAAGGTTCGAACATCTAATTGCTGTAAGTAAACTCTGCTCCGTGAGGTCAGACACAAATCAATTCGGGGCTTCAGATTTTTGTGTTCTGATGAGTTTGTTTGTTTCTCCTTTGATTTTCTCAAGTACAATACAGAAATGTGAGTGCAACAGTGCAATGTGTATCAATTTAATAATATTTTATGTATAGTATTTTAACTATGTGATGTGATTTTGGTCCAATTATGGCATTGGTTAGTCAGTTTATCGTACAACAATCATTGTGTTTCCAGATTAGACAGTATGATGGAATGTGCAGAGCAATGTTACTTATTAAGTAGAGGAATGTGGTATCGTTAGGTGACAGGATTTTGATGTATTGGGGGCAGTAGCTTATAGGAAAATTGTTTTGTAGTGTGTTTAAAATCGCATTGTTATTTATGTTTGCTTAATAGCAATTGGTTTAAATTTGGTTTGCATTGATATGTTGTGAGTCTGCCCTGCCCACTGTGTGCTGGCCGGTATTGAATTGGATTCAAAGACACACATGGATAGTGCTTAGTAACGTTGGAAAATGTCCTCTTCATTCTGGGCCTGTGTCATAGAATTACAGAATTGTTATGATTCAGGAGAAGGCCATTCGGTCCCTTGTGTCTGCAGCAGCTCACCGAATGAGCAGTTGCTCTCGTGCCACCCCCCCCGCCTTCTCCGCATAACTTACACATTCTTCCTTTTTCAGATAACAGTTGTGAACATTTTTGAACGCTGCAATTGAACCTGCCTCCACCACACACTCTTTCAGGCAGTGTGTTCCAAACCCTAACCCCACCCCGCCTGATAGAAATTCTCCTCATACCACTTTTGCTTCAAATTACTAATCACCTTTAAATCTGTGCCCTCTCATTCTCGATACTTTCACGAGTGGGAACAGTTTTGCCCTTGTCCAATTGCCCGATGATTTTCAATATCTCTGTCAAATCTCCTTTCAACCTTCTTTTTGCTATGGAAAAGAGTCTGAACTTCTCAAACCCATCTTCATAACTGAAGACCCTCATCCCTGAAACCATTCTCACGATTTTTTTTCTGCTCCCTCTCCAATGCCTTTCCTTCCTTCCTAAAGTGCGGTGCCTTGAAGACAATTCTCTAGCTGAGGCTGAGCTAGGAACTTGGTGAACCAGTGAGCATAACCTCCTTGTTCTTGTATATATCCTCTATGCCCTTGTCAATCAAGTCCAGGATACTTTATGCTTTATTAGCTGCTCTCTCAACCTGTCTTGCCACCTTCAATAATTTATGCACATATATATTCAGGCGACTCTGCTCCTGCCTCCCCTTCCCCCTTTATAATTGTATCCATTTAGCTGTAACTTCCAAACTCCAGGACAGTGTAACTGGGGGCACTGGGAATTCCCTTTGGATGTTCACAAGTAAGATTTGCACGGCAATTCCTCAGAAGTGCAGACTTCCCCAAAGCAATTACACTGCACTGAGAACTATCTGGAAGTGTGATTTAAATCGCAAACATTGGATAGTTCTGACTTGGTTACACCAAGAGTTCTAGCTTCTGGGTAAGATCCACACTGGCCTCCCACAGGTCGTCACATTTCCCTGCATTGAACTTCATTTGCCGCCTGTACACCCATTCCACCAACTTCTTTATGTCCCTTGGAAGTTCTGCACCACCCTCCTCACAGTTGACATTGCTTCTATGGTGGTACAGTGGTTAGCACTGCTGCCTCGTAGCACCAGGGACCCGGGTTCGATTCCAGCCTTAGGTCACTGTCTGAGTGGAGTTTGCTCATTCTCCCCGTGCCTGCGTGGGTTTCCTCTGGGTGCTTTGGTTTCCTCCCACAGTCCAAAGATGTGCAGGTTAGGTGGATTGGCCATGCTAAATTGCCCCTGAGTGTCAGGGGGATTAGAGGACAAATACGTGGGGTTATGGGGATAGGGCCTTGTTGTCGATGCACGCTCAATGTTTAAAGTTTATTTATTAGTGTCACAAGTAGGCTTACATTAACGCTGCAATGAAGTCACTGTAAAAATCCCCTAGTCCCCACACTCCGGCGCCTGTTCAGGTACATTGAGGGAGAATTTAGCATGACCAATGCACCTAACCAGCAGGTCTTTTGACTGTGGGAGGAAACCGGAGCACCCGGAGGAAACCCACGCAGACACGGGGAGAACATGCAGACTCCGTACAGACAGTGACCCAAGCCGGGAATCAAACCCGGATCCCTGGCTCTGTGAGGCAGCTATGCTAACCACTGCCACTATGCCGCCTGATGGGCCAAATGACCCCCTCCTGTACTGTAGGGATTCCATAATTCCAGGTTTTTTATCATCCGCAGGCTTTGAAATTGTCCCCTATACATCAAGATCTCAGTCATCAATGTAGAGCAGGAAAAGCATGTGTCCCAAAATTGATCCCTGGGGAACCCCATGACAAACCTTCCTCCAACACAAAAAACATCCATGAACCTGTCACTGTTTCCTGTCACTGAGCCAATTAGCATGAAACAAAATAATGAACCAACACATTAAGCCCATAAAGCACTATCAGTGGATCTTTCCACAGAAGAGAATATTTTATTCTCTAAAATAGGATGTTCTCGTTGCATGAATTCCCCAAACTTAAATTTTAAAAGCAGGGCCGGGGGCAGCAAAGAATTCAATTTAATCTAATTACACTGACCTGATTTGAATCCATTATTGTGGAGCCAGTTTTAAAGAGGAAGGTTAGTATATTATACAATAATTTCAAACAGCCTAAAGCTGATTTTATATTGGTATCATTTTAATTTGGATTTCAGAAGATTGGCATGAATCAGCTCCTGAAATTTACTCTGCTAGATCCAATTAATCCAAAGGTAGCACTGTAGACCTGTAATATTATGGGCCATTGAATCTGCCTCCAATATAACGGAACCAGGCTAAACAGTGGATGGGCTAGACTAAGCAGGAGCAAACTCATGGACAGAAGTGTCTGGAACTTGAGTTAAAACCATGCCAGTATGAACACTTCTTCGATTCTTTTTTTCTCTGTTGTAATCATATCTATTGCATGGTATTTGTGTGAGAGATTGAAAGTAATGCTATTACCTTGACATCAAAGATGTTCTTAGACAATCTTATCGGTGCGATTGTAAATTGGGTGGCTTTTAAGCAATCAGATCTCAACAACTGTCTAAAGTTACTTGTATTATGGCAGTCAAACTTGCCATCTGAGATCAAGGCGAGAAGCTATAGTGTGCATATATTAGGGTGCATATTGCCTGATTCAGGCATTGGATTATCAAGCCAGTCATACGAGGTCGGACTCTGTTCCAAACTTTCAACCAAGGTGTGACATGAACGTGCCACCATCAACCCAAAATATATTAGGGTGAATTCTGCTGCCTTTCCATTCTGTTTAGAAGGCGTTTTCAGTCTGTGAAACAAGGAGCTCAAATCAATGCTTTTTTGATTTGATTTGTTATTGTCACATGTATTAGTATATAGTGAAAAGTATTGTTTCTTGTGCGCGATACAGACAAAACGTTCTGTTCCATAGAGAAGGAAAGGAGGGAGTGTAGAATGTAGTGTTACAGTAATAGCTAGGGTGTTGAGAAAGATCAACTTAATGCGAGATAGGTCCATTCAAAAGTCTGACTAATGACCAACCAGGTGACTGTATACTTTGGCAGGAAGCTAGAGGTAGAATTCTTTTGGGTTGATGGTGGCACGTTCATGTCACACCTTGGTTGAAAGTTTGGAACCGAGTCCGACCTCGTATGACTGGCTTGCTAATCCAATACCTGAATCAGGCAGTTTCAAGGTACTCCAGGGGATTCATGGAGATTAAGCAAGCAGCTTGCTTCACTCATTGATCTGTCACTGGAGGGTTGGGATATTCGCCACTTGACTCCAGGACAACCATGTAAGCTAGGGCACCTTTGTTTCGAGATTTGTTGAACATGATGATGGGTTTCCTCAAGTACTGGGCACTCAGCTGATGAAAATAAAGCAACGCAACTCTATCCAAACTTAGAAGTTATGCATTTGTGAAAATCGAGTCAAAATGGAAAATTTATGAAGGTTAAATGTTTAATCCTGATCCTAATTTTAACAGGGCAATTTTGTTTTGAACCCATCCAAGTTTGTAGATTTAGTCTATAAAAAGATATATGTGCAACCCAGTTTTAAAGGTTACCACGAGACCACTGGGCGTTTTTCACACCAGTGTATGAAACAGCACAAGCGCTCTAACACACAGTGACTGGAATTTTACCAGCATGCCCGCACCGGAATCGGGGCGAGTGAGGCTTACAAAACAAAATTCTCCATTGGCCTCGGGTGGGATTTTACAAGCCCTGCCCGAGTGAGGTCGTAAAATCCTGGCCAGTGAGTCTAAGCAGCTGATGGTGATCATTGCCAGCTGTTTCTCAATTCAAGGATGATGTTCACTCAGGGTGTTGGGTTTCTGCCATGGGTCTTAATGTGACAGATCAGGCCAATTCTTTGGGCACACGGGGCAGGATGTTCCCCGACGTAGTGGGAACCCAGGCAGGATTTCCTTCCTTTTTCTTCACTGCCGCCCCACGACTTCACTATGACGGTGTCTGGACTCAAAGCATGAAGCAGCTTGAGGGATAAGCTGTTGCCGTTTTGGACGATTAGCATCAAGCTCTTCCCAGTCATTAATGTCAACCCTGCTGCACTTCAAGGAGAGATTCAGAATGTCTTTTAGCATTGTCTCTGCCCTCCCCTGCAATGCTGGCCATTTGAGAGCTGAGGAAACAGAACCTGGCGAGGGAAAGATTTTTTCGGCCCTCTGGTCACAATGCCCAGCCCTTTGTCACTGATTTTTCAGGAGCTTTGCCTGAATGTTTGTGGAGCTGGCTTCAAGAAAGACACTCACCAGTCCTCCCATTTAATCCTGAGGATGCCGCGGAGGCAATGCTGATGGAATTTCTCTAATTCTCTTATCATAGAATCTCTATAGTGTAGAAGTGGGCCATTTGGTCCATCAAGTCTACCCCAACTCTCCGACAGGGCATCTTACCCAGCCCCCCCCCACTCGCCCTTGCCCTCTCCCAGTAATCCCCCATATTTATCCCGTTAATCTCCCTAACCTATACATCTTGGGACACTAAGGGGCGATTTAGCACAGCCAATTTACTTAACCTGCACATCTTTGGAGTGTGGGAGGATACCGGAGAACCTGGAGGAATCCCACGCAAACACGGAGAGAACATGCAAATTCCACAGTCACCCAAGGCTGGAATTGAACCCTAGTCCTTGTCGCTGTGAAGCAGCAGTGCTAACCACTGTGCCACTGCATCACTGATACACAGCTCATGTCTCACCGCAGTACACGAGCATCGTGTCGACAACTGCGCTGTACTTAGGACTTTGATAACTTGCAGAGATCTTTGTTGGCAAACACTCACTGCTGTAGTTTGTTGAAATCCACTTTCTGGTAACAACACAATTTAAATATAAACATCACAGACTCTCAAACAAACAGTAAGTGTAAATGCCACAGACACTGGATAATGCACAGTGAATAGAAATACCACAGATATTGAATAACACACAGTGTACACAAACACCACAGACACTGAATAATACACAGTGAACACAAACACCACAGACACTGGATAATACAGTGAATAGAAACACCACAGACACTGGATAATACAGTGAATTTAAAAAAAACCACAGTCACTGGATAATACAGTGAACAGAAACACCACAGACACTGGATAACATACAGACGGTGGATTTTTGTATATGTGCTTACATGGGCGGCACGGTAGCACAGTGGTTAGCACTGCTGCTTCACAGCTCCAGGGTCCTGGGTTCGATTCCCGGCTCGGGTCACTGTCTGTGTGGAGTTTGCACATTCTCCTCGTGTCTGCATGGGTTTCCTCTGGGTGCTCCGGTTTCCTCCCACAGTCCAAAGATGTGCAGGTTAGGTTGATTGGCCAGGTTAAAAATTGCCCCTTAGAGTCCTGAGATGCGGAGGTTAGAGGGATTAGCAGGTAAATATGTGGGGGTAGGGCCTGGGTGGGATTGTGGTCGGTGCAGACTCGATGGGCCAAATGGCCTCCTTCTGCACTGTAGGGTTTCTATGATTCTATGATTATATTCATGAGGTAACTGGAATGTTCTGAACTTAAAACTATATCTCACTTGTATATAGTTGAAAAGTTAATCATGGATCGATGTAGCTGTTGCCAATTTTGATATACTCTGCAACTGAACAAACAAACTACCTCTGATATAAGAGGAGGTCTTATGACGCAGTGAATAACCACCTTGACTCTGAGCCAGTGGCTCCAGGTTCAAGTCCCACCGAGGACTTAATGGCCAAACCAGGAAGCTTCATAGCACTGCCAAACAGGTTGGTAACAACCTGCAAATCCTTCCAATGCAAGCCAGCGGCTGGCAGTATAAATGGGAAAGATTTCTAGTCAGCTGTGTTATGGAAAGAAAATTGGAGACTTTACCATCGCAATCCATGTCCACAATATGCATGTTACCACAGCAACTGGGATTTCCTGAGTGGGCTGTAACACACCTCACCACCCCTTTCAGACGGGTTGCCATTGGGAACTGAAAGCACAAATTTGCTTTAACTTCCATCAATGTTTGGCTGCCGCTAGTAGCAATAGCACAGTTTTCCAAGGAATCATTTTTGTTTTTAATGAAGGTTTCCTGTTTTTTTTTAAAAAGTAAGATATTTCGAAGGCCAAGGTGAATGCTTAATCATCAGTCATTTCAGAACAAATTGAAACCTCCTTAACCTTGTCATTTTCTGAGGTGTGAGCACGAATCCTATTAAAGTCTAAATTGGGTCGAGACTGGTTAAATTGACTAAGATTCAGGATTTATTTTAGAATTCATCTCTTTGTAATGGCAGGTAGATCTGTGGTGACTCTTGAGGCTGGAAGGGAGCAAAAGGTATGATCTGGTGGCTGCATTCTGGAGATTAGCATCCTCCCTCATTACACCGCCCCCCCCCCCCCCCCCCCCCGCCCATCTGCCCCTCCACCCCCCATTTTGCATGAATTACTGAGCACTACTTCATTTTTCCAAAGCTATTAAACATCTGCAGCACTGAAGTGTCACGCATTGTCTTCACTGTGTTATAGACAGGGGAGACATGGCAGGGTGGTTCCACCTCTCAACTGATCGTAAGATTTTAAAGAAGAAGTGTTTTAACCCCTTGAGTGGTGTAAATGTCAACAACAGACACACGACTATCTCAGGACGTGAATGTTTTTATAACAGCACGCATGCATATTAAACACACGCATGTGCACACGCAAAAAAAAAGTGATTACAAAAGAGGTAGCATACACTTATGTTTTTTAAAAAGGTCAAAAAAGACACAGTTTCTCTTGAGTCTCTCGAGACGGGAGCTGGAAACATTGCAGGCTTGATGATTCTCTTTTGGTTTACTCAGGAAATGGACATTAAAGGTTTCCAGCTTTGGATTCATTGTGACTTCTCACTTGCAAAATTAGGTTTCTGGCTTGGCTCCAGTTGAGATGCAGTTCAGCATTTAGTGTGAAAATCTGGCTTGGTTCTTCTTGTCGGTAGGTAATTTCCTTTGCTGGGCCAGAGCTTTTCTCTCTGTGGTCTCTTTGACTGATGTGGAGATGCCGGCGTTGGACTGGGGTAAGCACAGTAGGAAGTCTTACAACACCAGGTTAAAGTCCAACAGGTTTATTTGGTAACACAAGCTTTCGAGTGTCATTCCTTCAGGTGAAAGAGCAGTGCTCCCTCCGTAAACTTGTGCTACCAAATAAACCTGTTGGACTTTAACCTGGTGTTGAGAGACTTCTTACTGTATCTTTGATTCCCAGACTGACTGACGTGAGTGAGGCAGCTCTCCAAAAATATGTTGATAACTGTTTCTTATCACAAGCTGGTTTCTGTCAGGTGACCATTCTATCAGTGTTTCCACTATCCACACAAATGGACATGAGCATTGAAACACAACGGAGTTTGAACCTCAGCCATTGGCACCTCCTGGATGCGAAGAAAAACCTTTCTGTGGAATTGCCTTCTGCAGCCGCTAAATCTGTGAGCTGATTGTTCACTAGTTTCCGTAGGTGGTGTGTGGACAACAGCAGGTGCTAAATCCACAGGAGAGATCCTATTGCCTTTTTAATGCTTTCTCAATAGAATATTCAAAAAGGCTGTTTGCAATTTAATGTCCTGACCAGACAAGCAGGCTAACTTTGCAGCCTTGGGCACTTTCATGTATGTTTCGCAAGTACAAAGGGTGAAAAGGATGCCTGCACCTCCCCCAGGTTTCCCCCGACCCCCACCATGGCATTTTGTTTCCAGGTCAATTGTTCATTTATCATTTTTTTTTAGAAGCAGTGTCCCCTTTTCCATAAATTCACAGATATAGCTACATTAGTGTGACAGCTGTCCTAGCATAATTTCCCCACACTTGGGGACTCATTGTCAAGGATATCACAAGACTGTGCATGTCCAGTGCAAATTTGTAAATTATCTTTGGAAATGTAGATTATCTGCACAGATTTTGACTCCGCCGACAATCTTTACAAGGCAAAAAAGTTTGTTTCAATTTCATTTTTTGACTTGCTTGGCCCTGCAAATTAGGACACAACAACACTTTGAAACTTCCATGTACATGGTAACGATAGGTGATATTCAGAACTCTCGTGTGACATTGGGTACTCGAGAAAAACAATTAGCATCATATTATGAAGTGCTTGAAGTGTCATTGCAGCAATCAGCCAGGACCAGTTTAGCCAAAAGGCACAAAGCTGTAGATAAGCCTTTCATTCCTAGTAGTTTGCAAAAACTGACGTTATAATCCTTATGTTAATATTGTAATTCACTGCCAAAAATAGATTCTGAAAACATTCATTTGAATTGTGTAAATAAATTGGAAAATTAGTTGCAACAGACAGTATTTAATGGAGTGACAGGATCATGCATCATCTCTTGTGGGGAAGGTCCACTGTATTAAGTGTCACTTGGGCACTAATCTAGACAGCAGCAGGGCCTTCCCCAGGATCAAGGAATTCTGGGAGCTGAAGTTCCGTCTGTCAAGAGCTGTCAACTAATCAGAGGCTGGAATACCTTCATTGATCAACAGTGCCATGGAGTTGGGAGGGTGCGGGGAGCTGTAATGTCTCCTATAGTCATTGGTAGTACAGACCACAGTACCACCTGATATGAGGAAAGTTTTTTTTAATGCAGTGAGTTGTTACGATCAGGAATGCACTGCCTGAGAGTCTGGTGGAAAGTAGACTTGATTGTGACTTTCAAAAGAGAATTGAAAAGCAGGCGGAGAGAAAAAAAAGATGGACCAAGGGAAAAGTAAGGGAGTGGGACTAGCAGTGTCACTCTTGGAGATGGTGGCATGGATGGACTGAATGGCCTTCTGTGCTCTCACCATTCAATGGTTCTATAATTCAAAGATCGAAGAAACCACTTTACCACCTGCAGAGCAGACATTAAGCACTTGTGAGCACTATTAAGTACTCTAGTCTCAGAAAGGAGCATTATACTTGGTGTTTAAATCTATCTCTAATGCGCACGGAAAACTCTTCACTACTGGAACCAAGGATAAAATTTAATGGACTTCACACACAGTACAAAGCCTTTTGAAATGTCCTTGAGCCTTTGTATGTGCCGTAAGTATTTAATGTTGCAGGCTTTCATGAGATAGGTGACACCTGAGGTAACTGTCAGGCACCTGGTCTATAATTCACCAGACTGCTGGCAAGTTTTTCACGTAGGTTAGATTGGTTGTCATCCCCAGTTATTTCCTGCTGTCATTAAACAATGTTTTTGACAGCAATGTCTGCATGCAAGATTAATCTGCATAGTTCAAACTGTGCCAAGAACAAAACTTCAGATCATGCTTGTGTGCAGGAGGGTAAAACAGAACCAGAAGTATGGGCCATAGGTAGATGGATACATCAGATCATAAAAAATAGGGGTGGAAGTGGGCCATTCAGTCCATTACTCCTGAACTACCATTCAATAAGATCATGGCCGATCTGATTGTGGCCTTGACTCCAATTTTCTGCCTACCCCTGTAAACCTCTTTTGTAACTCATCTTTAAATACATTGAAATGAGCCAGCCTCCACGCTGTCTATGGAAGAGAATGCCAAAGACTAACAACCCTCTCTCTCAGAGAAGAAACTCCTCCTCATCCCCATAAATAATTATTTTGAAACTATCCCCCTTTGTTCGAGATCCTCTCAGAAGGGGTAACATCCTCTCAGCATCTACCTTGCCAAGTACCCTCTGAATCTTAAATATTTCAGTTTGGTCGCCACTTATTCCCCTAAACTCTGCTGAAGATAGGCCTAACCTGCTCATTCTTTCCTCATAAGACACCCCTTCATCCCAGGAACCTTAAACAAAGGGAATAAGGAACTGAAGAAATGTTTATTGGTTTATTGGAGGGTGAATCATAAAGGAAACACAGAGTCATAGAGGTATACAGCACAGAAACGGGCCCTTCGGCCCAACTCGTCCATGCCGACCAGGTTTCCTAAACTGAACTACAGTCCCAGATGCCTGTGTTTGGCCCATATCCCTCTAAACCTTTCCCATCCATGTACCTGTCCAAATGTATTTTAAATGTTGTAATTGTATCTGCCTCTACCACCTCCTCTGGCTCATTCCACATACACACCACCTTTTGGGTGGAAAAGTTGCCCCTCAGGTCCCTTTTAAATCTTGCCCCTCTCACTTGCATTTATGTAGCGACTTTAGCAACTGCTGGATGTCTTGACGCGCTTCACATTCAGTGAGTGGTGACAGCAGAGGGTGAGGGGTTGTTGAGTATCAATCACCTAACAAAAGCTATTCAAACATCTTTCCATTGAAGCAAATTGAACAGCAGCAAGCAACTGTGTTTAAAAAATACCTGTGTGGTTAAAGCTTAGTGTCAATTAAAGAAAAAGGCTAGCCCATTTAATAAACAAGACCTCTGGACGTAGATGGTTTGCCCATAAACCCATCAGTGGAAATAACACAGTGGCTGATTGGCCTGATCTGTTGTCCACCAAGTTTCCAAATAAATGACAATTGGATTGCTACTGTTGTGAGGAACACGATGATTTAGTCTCCGGTCAGCAGCCAAGTCATTGCATTATAAATTTGTCTCACAGGCGCAGAACCCTACTCAGTTCAAAGACCCATACATGTTTGACTGGAAGCTGTATTTCTTTGCGGATAAACCCAGGATTTATGAATGACAGACGGCCCAGTCTAGTTATGAGACATGTGTCTTTTAATGTCCTTTGTTCTGATAGCTGTTCAAAGGATTTTGAATGTTATATATCTGAGGCTGCCTTTCACCCTGTCAACAGTCGTTCCAAAGCTGTCAGAGATAGGGACAAGTGAAATCTCCATGGTAACAACATTATACTGTCTCCAGATTCAATTTCATGTTGTGGTAGCACAGAAACATCTTGCAGCAAGAAGAATAGTGAAGTCTTTAATGACTGTGAATCTATTGTTTGTATTTGGTAACCGTTCATGTATCTCTTTAATGTTTAATTAAATTAACTTCAGATAAGATAACAATGATTGAGCATTTTCTTCTTGTGCATTTCAAAGTCAAAGGACTCACACAAGGGTGCATGGTGGAAAATTGAGGCATTTTTGGTAACACTGCAGGAGTCAAGTGCGTCAATAGGGCAGTGTTTGTGTCCCAGGATTTGTACTCAAGATGGGAATATTTGGGCAAGTCTAAATTAAAGGGATGTATGCACATAAAGGTGATTCTAATCCAGCTTAAGAATTAATTTCGCATATTTCTCAGCTTTGCCAAGAGTAGGAGTGAAGTGGAAAAAGTGTTGGACACCTGCAGGATGAAAGGCAACCCAATGCAGAGGCATAAAACCGATTTTTGTGGGCACAGCACATAACCTTTTTTTGATGGATGGTTAAATAAATATGCAGTTGTATGGCAAGTATTGTCCTTTAAAGACCCGCATTAGAGGGGACCATCACAGCATTGTTGAGAGCGGTGGTAAGTGGATCAAATCTTGCCTGTTCTGGGAAGAGATGGAAGAGAAGGTTGCATAATTGATAGAAATAGCACCCAATTGCATAATGGGTCTGATATATGACTTAAAGATTACTTCCTGTGAAATGTCTGGTCTCCGTGAACAACTTAACCCATGCCAAAGTGTTCTCACAATGTGATACAGGCAAACAGCCCTCTGACAAAAGCTCAAACTGTTCTTGTTCTTCAGCTAGCTCCCTGAAACTAAGATGCATCCCAAGGGAGTGCCCATGCTTGCAAAACGTGGCTATCGGCTTGCAAAACAAAAATAAAACATCTTGAATGGTTTTAAAAAGAAATAAAGGAGCATAATTCCTGGAATCAATTAAATGTGAACAAAGATTGCTACTGGAGTGACGCAAGATAAAGAATGCAGAAAGAGCCATAAATCTTGATAAAATGTCTGCCACGTCTTGTAGCTTTTCACCTGAATTGATTGCTGGTCACCTGGTTTTACATTGTGTGAGTGGTACAACATGTTGTGCAACATGTGACCAGGGCATAGACTGAATGGTTTGAATTAAAGGCATTGTTAAGATTCTTGTCATGTAGGGGTTTTGATTGCCCGGTGATATGTTCATCAGGAACATCCAAGACAGTGTAATAGAATACAAACTGAGCCCTAGTTGATGGCAGCACTGCTGCCACTGTCTATCAGTGGTGGAGGGAGTAATGTTTACTGTGTGGATGGGTTCCCAATCCAGCAAGCTGCTTTTTCCAAGATGGTGTCGATCTTCATTTCTACAGTTAGAGCTGCGCTCATCCAGACAAGTGGAGAATATTCAATCACACCCCTGACTTGATTCTTGTAGATGGTGGACAGACTTTGGGGAGGCAGGAGGTGACCTAGTCTCTCAGAATTCGGCACTTCTGATCTGCTCTTTTAGCCACAGTATTGATATGGCTGGTCTAGTTCAGTTTCTGGTCAATGGTAACCTCCCAGGGTGTTGATAGCGGGGGGAATTCAGCAATGGTAATACCATTGAATGTCATGGGAGGATGGTTAGATTCTGACTTGTTGTTGATCATTGCCTGGCACTTGTGTGGCACTTTTCAGCCTAGCTGATCAGTAATTATCTGTGAAGCTTAATTTGAGAAAAATAACTGAAGTAATATTCAGAATGTAACAATCAATCTTTGCTGTGATACCCTCCTTGCGAGAAAAGCTATCCAGCTTAAACATTACAATTGTCCATTTACATACATTACAGGAAGTGGGTTCAAGCCAAAAGCAGCACCATAGACAGTGGGGACTGGAAGCCAAAAAAACAGAGGACATGGCATATAAGAAAACTAGTTCAGTGGGAGATACCCTGCTGAAGTTAAGCTTTTTTTTTAAGGTTTATTTATTAGTGTCACAAGTGGGCTTACATTAACACTGCAATAAAGTTACTGTGAAAATCTCCTAATCGTCACACTCTGGTGCCTGTTCGGATACACTGAGGGAGAATTTAGCATGGCAATATACCTAGCCAGCACGTCTTTCGGACTGTGGGAGGAAACTGGAGCACCTGGAAGAAACCCACGCAGACATAGGGAGAACATACTGACTCCACGTTGACAGTGACCCAAGCTGGGAATCGAACCTGGGTCCCTGGCACTGTAAGGCAACAGTGCTAACCACTGTGCCGCACCAGGTTTGGATATATGAGAGAGGGCTCTTGCATTGATGATTTCTTCTCCCAAAGACAGTAAGAGAAGGGTAAGTTGGAGTTTCTACTGTCCTCTGCGCCAGCTGCTTGAAAATGGGAGTGTTTTGGCATCAACAAAAACCACTGAAAGAACAATGCTTACACATTTTGATTCATGATTTCATTTTCCAATTATTTCAATAGGATTTTTATGAGGAGTGACAACAGTACAGATCTAGTAATGATTGGAGTTGGATTTTATGAACGGTGGCACAGTGGTTAGCACTGCTGCCTCACAGCGCCAGGGACCCGGGTTCAAATCCCAGCTTCGGGTCACTGTGCGGAGTCTGCACATTCTCCTTGTGTTCACGTGGGTTTCCTCCAGGTGCTCTGGTTTCCTCCCACCGTCCAAAAACATGCTGGTTAGGTGCATTCGCCATGCTAAATTCCCCCTCAGTGTACCCGAACAAGCGCCAGAGTGTGGCGACTAGGGGATTTTCACAGTAATTTCATTGCAGTGTTAATGTAAGCCTACTTGTGGCACTAATAAATAAAAAAATGAACCTGCATCACCGAGGTAGGTTGCGGTGAGTAAATGTGTCTGTGAGCAGATGAGTTTCACACAACATGCTCTGGTGACCTGTGGACAGAAAAGTCTTCCTGCTACGATTTTGGTCCAGAGAAGCTCCTAGAACATTCTGTCCAAACTGTGTTTCCGAAATGATTTATGGCTGTTTCCACTTCGTTTTTATGTGCAGGAGTTCCAGTGTGGCAAGACAGAAATCCCCAATGACTTTGCGCACACAATTTATTATCTCACCATCCTTGCTGCGAGAGAAAGTTGGAAGAATAATAGAGAGGACAGCATTCTCTGTCACATCTTTTGTACATAAAGGTGGCCATTATGTTGAAATAAGCCCCTAACCTAATGACTTTAAGTCTCTCATGTCTCATAAACTTATCAGAATCTCATGAAATGTTGCTGATAAGTCTGTAGATTTTCCATAATGTACCCTGTGAGCTACCCAGAACTGACCCTACACCTGCTCCTAGTTTGTATGGAGATGAACAGGATGAATAGATGACAGACAGTAAGCAGGAATCAATACAAACTTCTTAAAAAATAAAGTTTACCTGCCAATCTAGATAGCTAGGGGCGGCACGGTAGCACAGTGATTAGCACTGCTGCTTCACAGCTCCAGGGACCTGGGTTCGATTCCCGGCTTGGGTCACTGTCTGTGTGGAGTTTGCACATTCGCCTCGTGACTGCGTGGGTTTCCTCCGGGTGCTCCGGTTTCCTCCCACAGTCCAAAGATGTGCGGGTTAGGTTGATTGGCCATGCTAAAAATTGCCCTTCGTGTCCTAAGATGTGTCGGTTAGAGGGATTAGTGGGTAAATATGTAGGGATATGGGGGTAGGGCCTGGGTGGGATTGTGGTCGGTGCAGACTCGATGGGCCGAATGGCCTCTTTCTGTACTGTAGGATTTCTATGATTTCTTCTAGTAATAGTTAACCAATAGCTCAAAAAGGCAGCTAACTTGAAAACGTCATTATGCTGATTGTCTGATGGGACTTAACATGTACTAACACTCAATTCCTGAACAATGCTGGAAGATGCAGTGAGGTCTCTTCGGGTTGGAGGCGAGATGAAAATCTACACAACAGAGGAATAGTGTCTTGGTGATACAGAATTTGAGTATTGCTGAAAAATAGAGTCATGCTGTCCTGTTGATTCTGAGTCTGAAGGCCATGGATTCAAGTCCTCTCTGGAACACACAATTGAGGCCCTCCAACACTGTTGGAAGCGCTGTCTCTCAGATTGGATGTTAAACATAGGGCCTGTCTGCTCTCTGGGGTGGCATTATTTTAAAGTGAAGCAGGAAAGTTCTCCCTGGTATCCTGGATACTGAGCCCTCACTCTCTCAATGTGTCCCATGCACCTATATAAAAAGAAAATATTCTGGTCATTATCACAATGCTGTTAGTGGGATCTTTCTGTGTATGAATTGGAAGACAAATATTTCCTGTAATACAACAGTGACCAGAGTGACGACCCATTAATGGGATTGTCCCATGACTGAGGTAATTGTCCGGTGTCCTGGGTTGTATGTTGCTAGGACACAACTTGAAAATTAGGCCCAGGGATCTTCCAGTCCCTCCCGCCAGCAAGATCTTTCAGTTCAAGTCGACTCTCTGTGGTGCGTTCCCCAGCAGATGGGTGAGCCACCCTACAGCCCATAGAAAGATCCCACTGGCGGCCAATGGTTCGTCACGTCCAGCAGGGGGACTGGAAAATCCTGGTCTCAGACCTTTAAACTTCTTGCATGTACAAGTACAGGTTTGCATTCCTCCTGGCTGCCTGATCTGACGGGTTCAATCCCCCCGGCGCCCAAGTGCTCCTTAATTTTCTTCCCCAAGAGTTGGCCATTCTGACATTGACTGCACTTTAAGAAGTACCTTATCGCTCTCAAGTGTCTCAGGATAACCTGAGCTCATGAAAGGCAGTATATAAATATAACTCTTTTGAATGAAAATACTTGGCAAGAGTTTGAAATCGCATAAAATTTCTAGATTGCAACGGAGGCATCAACTGGACTGATGGTAACCTGGAGCAGTGTTGGAGGGCCTGGTCGGAACTAATTTTCATCAGCGAACTCAGAAATTGTCCATCAGAGCCCTGAAGTGCTGACTGTCTGCTTCAGATGCAAATAAGTCATATGTATGGGGGCGGTCAGAGTGCAGGACACCATCAAAGTAGAAAAGAGCAGGAAAGAAGGACAGGTCGTAGAAGGTCTGCAGAGAGATTTGGACAGGCTGAGTGAGTGGGCGAGGATCTGGCAGATGGAGTATAACGTTAACAAATGCGAGGTTATTCACTTTGGAAGAAATAATAGCAAACTGGATTATTATCTAAATGGAAAGAAATTACAACATGCTGCTGTGCAGAGGGACCTGGGGGTCCTTGTGCATGAGACGCAAAAACCCAGTCTGCAGGTGCAACAGGTGATCAAGAAGGCAAATGGGATTTTGGCCTATATCGCAAGGGGGATAGAATATAAAAGCAGAGATGTCTTGCTGCATCTGTACAGGGCATTGGTGAGGCCGCAGCTGGAATACTGTGTGCAGTATTGGTCCCCTTATTTGTGGAAGGATATATTGGCCTTGGAGGGAGTGCAGAGAAGGTTCACCAGGTTGATACCAGAGATGAGGGGTGTTGACAATGAGGAGAGATTGAGCAGATTGGGTTTGTATTCGTTGGAATTTAGAAGGCTGAGGGGGGATCTTGTAGAGACCTATAAGATAATGAAGGGACTGGATAGGGTAGAGATGGAGAGATTCTTTCCACTGAGAAAGGAAACTAGAACTAGAGGGCACAGCCTCAAAATAAAGGGGGGGTCAGTTTAGGACAGAGTTGAGGAGGAATTCTTCTCTCAGAGGGTGGTGAATCTCTGGAATTCTCTGCCCACTGAAGTGGTGGAGGCTACCTCGTTGAATATGTTTAAATCACGGATAGATGGATTCCTGATCGGTAAGGGAATTAGGGGTTATGGGGATCAGGCGGCTAAGTGGAACTGATCCATTTCAGATCAGCCATGATCTTATTGAATGGCGGGGCAGGCTCGAGGGGCTAGATGGCCTACTCCTGCTCCTATTTCTTATGTTCTTATGTAGGTAGTTGAAGAAGTGGTGATTGGGTGACTGAAGATTTTAAAAGCCTATGCTGCGGATTGCAAAATGGGAGAGTGACTGGAAGTTTCACAGTTTTGAAAAACAATGACTTAACATAGGCGGCAGAGAGGCCACCATTCCACCAACTTCTTTATGTCCCTTTGAACCACCCTCCTCACAGTTCACAATCCTCCACGGTGGCACAGTGGTTAGCACTGCTGCCTCACAGCTTCAGGGACCTTGGTTCAATTCCTCTGGTGATGGTCTGTATGGAGTTTGCACACTCTTCCGTTCCTGTGTGGGTTTCCTCCGGGTGCCCCGGTTTTCTCCACAATCCAAAGGTGTGCACGTTAGGTCGATCGGCCATGTTAAATTGCCCCTTTGTGTCAGGGAGATTAGCAGGGTAAATATGTGGAGTTATTGGGACAGGGCCTGGGTGGGATTGTTCTTGGTGCAGAATCGATGGGCCTAATGGCCCCCTTCTGCACAGTAGAGATTCTATGATTACACAAGAAAGATAGATCAATGTGTTTTGATTTTCAAACAGCAGCTTTAACCTACCGAAGAGTCCCAAGGTGTTGTGGTGGAGGGTTTGATACTTCAGTTTATCCTGACCAGATTCAACATCTGATCACTTTAGAATCCTCGGATACTGAATGTATTTTGGCAAGTCAAGCTGTCTTGGAAACGTTACCTGAGGCATTATGAGGAAAGCAGGCACCACTGGGAATGAGAGCAGTTGAATTGGGGAAGGAATCTCAATATCCTTGGGAAGAATAGTAACGGCGTTTATGATTAAACTGCTTCACTTATGAAAAATGGCAAGTGTGGTGGCAAGGGAGCCCTGAGCTCCCTTGTGAAGGCCAGTAACAGTGTTGAAGGGAGAGAACCACCCTATCCTTTGTTGGTATGAAGGCTCCATATCACTTAGCAGTGCAAGGCTGGGAATAGCTTCAGGGGTTTAGAAGCCATGATCTAGGGTGGAATTTTCCAGACCAGTGTATTGTTTTTAATAGCACATAGTGATGGGGGAGAGAGAGAGAGGTTACAAAGTGGTTGGAGCAGAAGGTTTGGTTTTCCACTGGCCAGAAACGATGGAGGGAACATGTGCTTCTGCCTGTCATTGGCGAGTCGCCATTCCCGCCAGAGGCTGGTTTGTAGCTGTTTTGCATCCCGGTTAATGGGATACAGGTGATCAGATGTTGATCAAACATGACACAAACTATGGCCACTTGCAACTACAGTAAGAGTTTTAACACCAGGTTAAAGTCCAACAGGTTTATTTGGTAGCAAATACCATTAGCTTTCGGAGCGCTGCTCCTTCGTCAGATGGAGTGGAAATCTGCTCTCAAACAGGGCACAGAGACACAAAATCAAGTGACAGAATACTGATTAGAATGCAAATCTCTACAGCCAACCAGGTCTTAAAGATACAGACATCATCCTGCCCGCCCCACTGTGCAATACATGGGTAAACCCCTCATCACTTAATGACTTAGTACAGCCTCATGTGATTTGGCATGAATTCCCACCAATCACCAGGAAACACTCCCGGTTCTCACCCCTGCCACAGGACTTAGGCCCAGAATGGAAAATCCTGGCCCTGGGTACAGAGCCTGGTGTGAAAATCTATGTTGAGAAACATTACTGTCTGGCCCGATAGCATTCCCCCCTCCGCCTGGTATTTTAAACGGGCTTGCAGTAAAAAGACTCTTCAAAAACTATCCGCTGAAGTGGATTGCGTTTCAGTTTGTCTCAGTTTAATGCCAGTCTGCTTTTACAACTGAAAACAAGTGCATCACAAACAAATACTACTCGGCATTTAGACTATTAAGCAGATATTTGGTGCATGTCCAACTACAATCTTAGATCACAAGCAGGCTCCAGATGGTGTTCTCATTGTGGCTGTGCAGGGTGTCTATGCAGCTTAGCAAGTAAATCACTATGTTTGTGTTTGGTGAATAAGTTCAGAGCAAGTTGGATTTCTAAAAGGATTGATTTTCATTATCTTATTTCCAGAGCATGCTGTTTTGTTCCTGACTGCATCAGGCCAGGCGTTTTTTACCCTTGCAGTAGCAACAGCCTCTACAATTCTTACTTGTATAGCGCTTTTAACAGCACGGAATGTCCCAAGGCGCTTCACAGGGACATATTAAAACAAAGTTTGACACTGAGCCACATCGTGAGATATTAAATCAGAGGACCAAAATCTTTGTCAAATAGGTAGGTTTTAAGGGATGCCTTAAATGAGAAAGCGGAGGTAGAGAGGTGTCGGGAGGGTGTTCCAGAACTTGGGGCCTAGGCAACTGAAGGCGCGGCCACCCATGATGGAATGATTATCACTGGGATGCAGAAAAGGTAAGGATTAGAGGAGCCACAGGTATTTAGGAGGATTGTGGAGCTCCTTGAGCAATCTTCGCCCCCCTCCCCCCACTGAGTTCTACTGGCTGTCGCCATCCATCCACCAACTCTGTCCCTCCCAACCCCCACTCTCCATTATTTCTCCATTGATTTTCTCTCCAACCACCAATCTCCCCTAGCTCCAACCTGCCTGAAACCAAGTACTTCAGTCTAGCTGGCTGCAAGCAAGAAACTTCCAACATGCCATTACATTTATCAATACCTGAAGGGCGGAGGAAAATAAAACATTCTTTGGGGTTTCCTGGCTGCAAAATTGCCCCTGGCTGCCACAACATCTCTGCCACCTGATAATATCAGGATCTGTTCTCAAATTTGGCGCAGACTGTGATGGCTCTGTTAGAGTATCATAGATTTGTGTGGCATGTTTTCAGTAGCAGTGTGGTACTGACTGAGGGCAGCCTTGTTGCTGGTGCCGACCGTTTTCTTAAAGTGAGGTTTGTTCTGGTGGCGCAAGTGCAAGTTAAAATCCTGAGGGAACTGCTAAAAGAAGAGGGGATAGATTGATGAATATTTCTCTTTTGATCAGTACCAGCAAAAACAAAGCAATTAAACTGTTGTGCCTGTTTGTGAAATGTTGCTGTCATGGAAAGACTGCCACTATATATAATAGTCACTGCACTTTCAAGATCATTAATGTGCGGAACGCTTGAAATGTTTTGGTCAATGATATTACTGCATAAACTCAAGTATTATTACCTCTTTGTGCAAGGGTGTCATTTTAAAGCAATATGTACGATTCACTTCACCGCCAACTGTTAAAGGGTGTGGTGTGATCCAACGGTATGTGTTAAATAAAATTCAACATCTAATGAGTGACGATCCTTGTTTAAATGCAAACATGCATTCGAATTTAGCTGTCGGACATCCCCTTTTGTCACTGAATAGCACAGTGGTTAGCACTGCTGCCTCACAGCGCCAAGACCCCAGGATCGATTCCCGGCTTGGGTCACTGTCTGTGCTGAGTCTGCATGTTCTCCCAGTGCCTGCGTGGGTTTCCTTTGAGTGCTCCGGTTTCCTCCCACAGTCCGAAAGACGTGCTGGTTAGGTTAGATTGGCCATGCTAAGTTCTTCCTCCGTGTACACGAACAGATGTCGGAGTGTGGCGACGAGGGGATTTTCACAGTAACTTCATTGCAGTGTTAATGTAAGCCTATTTGTGACACTAATAAGTAAACTGAAGAGAATTTGTTTTGCGAATGATGCCCTGTGACAAATTTTCGATTTGGCTCCCGTGTACTGAAATTTATAGCACGTAATCGATGATTTCTGAATATGAAAACTTCAGCCGAATTTACCTTTCTCGGTGCGTTTGATCATTCTGAGTGGACTCCGTTTCCCCAGCGCAGATGCCGACAGGCACAACAGCAGCTTGGACAAATAAAATAAGCACAGCTGTCTGTCTAACTGCCTTCCGCAGCTCTCGCTGTTCCTCTTAGTGCCTTTTATGGTACCAAAGCTTCACTCCAGTTTCTCTGCTCACTGAAATCCTGTTTGTTTTTCTTTGGCTCTAGGGGTTTTCTGATAGGTACCCAACTGCTGGCTGTCAAATTAAGTTAACTTTGTTGAGCTTCACAGGTTACACCACTTAAACAGAAATAGGAGTAATTTACTCCTACACACTGTGTTCAGAGGAGTTAATAATGGTGGCTAGGTGGTTCCGATAAGGATAATTTGTTCACACATACAATCCTGTACCAAATGTTTTAAACTGTTGTGCTGAGCATAAATCAAACTTGCAATATTGTTTTTCCTCCAATCTTCTACGTTTATACAATCATTTAAATTGGAAAATCATTTCAGCAATGCTGCTGCCTGCAGTTCCTCGTGCTGTGTTAGTAGTCCTAACAATATTGTTCGGATGCTTTCTGCATCTTGGATGCTTGTTTAAAGCTTGCACACGTGCATTTGTTTTCGGGTTGCAAATAACATTTTTGTCGGAGATTGGTACCACTAGACCGGTGGCACAGTGGCTAGCACTACTGCCTCACAGCGCCAGGGACCCAGGTTCGATCCCCGGCTTCGGGTCATTGTCTGTGAGAAGACTGTACGTTCTCCCCCGTGTCTGCGTGGGTTTCCTCTGGGTGCTCCGGTTTCCTCCAACGGTCCGAAAGACGTGCTGGTTAGGTGCATTAGCCATGCTAAATTCTCCCTCAGTGTACCCAAACAGGCGCTGGAGTGTGGCGACGAGGGGATTTTCACTGTATCTTCATTGCAGTGTTAATGTAAGCCTACTTGTGACATTAATTAATAAACTTAAAAAAAAACTTTAAAAACTATAAATTTGGAAAAAAAACTTTGAACTTGTGGCTGAGGAAGGTCCACTGGGTCCCATTGGAATAGGAGTAGACCATTCATCTCTCAAATCTTTGAGGCCCTTCAAGTAGACCATAGCTCATCTGTACCTTATTCTGTTTACTGGAATGCCCTGTACAGGAACAGTGCAATCATATTAGCATGCAAGATCAGGGCCACTGACAAAGAAAGTCTTGCATTTATGTAGCAGCTCTCATGACTTCGGGATGTCTCAGTGCTTTTCAGCTGATGAGTTCCTTTTGAAGTTTGGCGGATGTTACATTTGGGAAACACTTCAGCCAATTTATGCAGAGCAAGCTCCCACAACCAGCAAGCAGAGTCAAGAGTTTTACAGCGCAGAAAGCGATCCTGTGACCCATTCTGTCTGCGCCGGCCATCAGGCACTTGGTCTGTAGCCTTGTATGCTTTGGTGTTTCAAGTACTCATCCAAATGTTTTGAGGGTTCCCGCCTCCACCACCCTTTCAGGCAGTGAGTTCCAGATTTCCACCACCCCCTGGATTAAAAAGTTTTTCTTCAAATCTTCTCTAAATCTCCTGCGCTTGGCCTTAAATCTATGTCACCTGGTTATTGATCCCTGTACTAATGGGAAAACCTTTTCCGATCCACCCTATCTGTACCCCTCATAATTTTGTGCATCTTGATCAGGTCCCCCTCAGCCTCCTTTGCTCTAAGGAAAACAACTCCATCAAATAAACAGAAGTAAAATACTGTGGATGCCACCCCCTCCCCCCACCCACAGGACTATCTGTCACTTAGGTTGGGTGCATTGGCCATGCCAAATTTTTCCTCAGTGTACCCGAACAGGTGCCGGAGTGTGGTGATTCGGGGATTTTCACAGTAACTTCATTGCAGTGTTAATGTAAGCCTGCTTGTGACTAATAAATAAATAAAGATAAAGTTATTCTTAACTCTGCTTTCACAGGACGCCGACCTTTGTTCTGCCATTAACACATTCTGCTATCTTAGCTCTATGCTAGTATTGGCACCTTCTTTAGTCTTTAACACTATCGTTTACCCTCCCTTTGGCTTGTGCCCATAACATTCTTTGTTCACTGTCTCCCACTTCCGACCTATCCCTGACCTTCGAGTCTGCTCCAGCCGTTCTACCCCATCTTAAACAGTATAAAACCTAAGACATATTTCCCCCTCTTTAGCTCTAAGGAAGAGACATACAGGCTGGAATTTTACCGGCATGCCCGCCTGAGGCTCATAAGATCACGCCCAAGGCCAACGGAGAATGCCATTCTGCGAGCCTCGGGGCGGGCGTGCCCATAAAATCAGACCCACAGACTCAAAAGGTTCACTCTATGGGCGGGATTTTCCAATCGGTTCTGCCGCCAGTAAACCTCCGCCGTGGTGGTCTGAGGGGGAAATGGTGCCGATTGGCTCATTATCGAGCCTAGTTGACGTCTTGCTGCTGGAGGACGGAAATTCCAGATCAGCCCCTTTCACCCTCCGACTTAATCAGGGGATGTTCTCCCCCCGCCGGGAGATTGACATGAGACCTCTCCTGCGATTAAGGTGGCTGTGGTTCCAGCTGTGACAGGCTGCATTAAATCCAGCCCTGTATTTTCATTCAAACAGTGAAATATTTTCTGAAAACCAGCCCTCCACATCAATGATGCATTGAAGAACAACTCATGAAATTGATCAGAAATTGACGAGCAGACCGTTGGATAATAGATATGTAGTTTTTACATTTACAATGAGATTTATCTGCTGTTTTGTCTTCTAATTGAATTTTGATTGACCTGTATGGTGAATGTAATGTGCAGCAGCTACATGTCACTGTGACTAGCTATCAGTGGACATCATTTGACACGCAACTGTATTACAGTGTGAAGAACTTGAGGAGCAGAGGTCATGTTCCCACTTCTGCAGAGCACAAAGGGTCAAATGCAGTGGTGAAATGTTAATACTTTTTTGTAGCGCGCTTATAAAGCTTGTGTAAAGAGTACATCTCCAGCCATTTTCATCACAGTTAAGCTGCTGTATCTCTTTTTAGCTCTGCTATGTGATAGCAATGAAGAGCTTACGCAGTGGTGTCATTGGAGGTTAATGGAGAAATCACACAACTCATAGGTTTTCTTTTTGATCACTGCTCTGTGTTCATTTTGTCTCTGAAAGCAGCACTTCAGTTCTTCTAAGCACGTTATACACACAAGTATGATACTTGTACTAAATAACATTTGCAGTCATTGACCTGCTGTAACAACTCTCTCTACATTAGGACAAGCGAGGAATGTTGATTCAGAGCTTTGTCTGTATTAGGCTCATTTAAACTTGTATGAGAGAATTCTAATTTTGTTTATCCAAGGTTAATCTACAGAGGAGTATTTTTCAGGCTTGATTTTCTCTGCAGAGTTGCAGACTCCTGAAATTGCCGCTGCCTTGGACAAAAATTCTTCCTCGCGTTTTGTAATTTTTCTGCACCCTGTTGACCCTGTCCGAGTTTTGTCATCCCAGTTTGTGTCTTCCGTTAAATGGCAGCAATTTCGGTCGACTGGCACCACATCCACAAGCATCCACTCCCTCCGCCACTGCTCAGTAGCAGCAGTGTGTACTATCTACAAGATGCACTTCAGCAATTCACCAAAGATCCTTAGCGAGCACCTTCCAAACCCACGACTGCTTCCATCTCGAAGGACAGGGGCAGCCGATGCATGGGAATATCACCCACCTGCAAGTTCCCCTCTTAGCTCTCACCATCCTAACTTGGAAATATATCACAGTCGCTAGATCAAAATCCTGGAATTCCCTCCCTAACAGCATTGTGGATCAACCCACAGCATGTGGACTGCAGTGATTCAAGAAGGCAGCTCACCATCACCTTTTCGGGGGCAACTAGAGATTGGTAATGAATGCTGGCCAGCCAGCGACACCCATGATTGAATAATAAAAAAATATTCTGCGAGTAACTACTGCCATTCAACACTCTCACTTTTTTTACAATGTGATTCTGTAACATTCAGCTGCAGGAGCGACTAAAAGAGCCTAGCATTTCCTCATCACAAAGGAGCATGGTTAAAGTAAGATGAGAAGGAAAGAAAATTCTAAAGAAAATAAAGCACAGCTTTCAGGTGTAGGCCAAGACTCATGAACCATGTGAATTAGTCTTGCGCCACCACGTGTGTCTCCCCACCCCAGCTAAAATATGTCTGATATCTTCCAAAGAGTGTGTTGGTAACAATAGGTGTGTGATCCCAATGGCGCTGTGTCACGGTATGCCAATGATATATTGAGATGGCCACAGGTCCACATGAGACTGGCCAGCAAAGTTGAGAGCCCACTAATTGGTGTGGGGAGTATTTTTATTACTACGTTTGAGCTCAAGGAGCTGATTCTAGTTGGAAAGATTTGATTACATCTGTCACTCCAAATCACAAAGCTGCTTAATAATTCAAATCTGATCACATCTCACTGAACTGGTTTGACCCATCTTCCGAAAGATTGGAAAAGTGCATGTGAGGGTACATGGGAAAGACACAATCCTTCCAATCACAAAGGGGCTCAAGTATTCCATCCCTGGGTGATACCGTCCTGTGGTTGGACAGCGAGTCAGTACAAGCACAGTCCTGAACCAGGAGTGACCAGCACTGCTGAATCTGAGGGAGTGTCTTAAGGCAGACAAGAAACGAGCAGTGGGAATAAATGTACTGATTATACCCAGACGGAATGCATTGTTGAGTGCTAAGGGAGGTTAGGGAGGGGAAAAGTGTAGACCCCAGATTATAATGTTCCAGAAAGCTTTGGAAATGGGAATCGGCCAAGCATAGAAAAAGCTACTCAGCTCTGCAGGAAAGGAGAAAAGAAGTAGTCGGAAAATCACCAAGCAATTAGTTGTAGATATACCTTTAGTGCCCAATAATATGAAGGGGACATTCCTTGGGAAATTAGCTGCTGAGGATTACAGCACACCTAGAGCTTCCAGGACATCTCGTATCAAATAGCAAGCCTAAAGAGGTCTGGGAGCCAAGGCTGTGTCCTTAACTTAAATGCAAATTAGATGCCGACCCCCAGATTGTTCGAGCTACACAGCATCTGAATGGGAGGCCATCTTAAATGAAGAAAAGTTATGGCGCCTCTACCCTCAGCCCCATCAGAGGTGACTGCATGATTCTGTGACCATGCCAACTGTTCAACCCTCCAAACAGCCAATTTGAGGCTGCTGCTGTTTGGTAACAAGACTCATGGTATTCCCACGCTGCACCATCAGCAAGGTCAGTGAGCTGATGTGGTGAAGTCAATTACGACTTGACGAATGCAGGGAGAGGTGAACAGTTTTTTTTTGTGCAGGAAGGCAATGGAGCATGGATAGCTTTATCAGGAATAGCTGCTAGAAGGCCAACGTATTCAAACTTAATTGAACAGATATCGCAAAAAGGAAGAATATAAATAGAAACAGACCAATTGGACTGGAGCACATGTCAGCAGCACTGACACAGTGTATGAATTTCGTACTGCTATGCATTTATTCCAATGATTATGTCATAATTTGGGAACAATTTTTTGTCTCTATCTCCGGCTGTATTTGTGCCCAGTGCTGTAGGTTTCAAATTCCTTGAAACAAAAGTGGTGGCAGTTATCTCAAATTTTGCCAAATTAATTACGGAATAACAGTTTCCAGCCCTAACAGTGTGTAGGAGTGCAGAAAGCTCTTGTGCTGACACTTGTCACAGCAGAAACTGATTACTACATTATTGCGTTCCATCTGGAAGCTTGAACTAGTCAGCTGGCAGCTGGATCTCTAACCCCAGTCTGCTTTCAAACCCTCAGTCAGTGCTTTTGGTGGTGTTTGGCTCATGCGCGTCTCTCAGTTAGAAGGGGTTAAATCACCCAAGTTAGACTCTTCAGAGCTGGTTCAGACTTCAGCCCTCCACCACCCCCCCGGTACTTAATGAATCAGGAGACTCGAGTATTTAGCCGCGAAGGATATTTATCTTGCCTACCCATGCTGTGTTCCTTGGGTCCCTGTTTCTCTGCCAAATTAATGAGACTTGATTAATGCAGCTACAATCTGTGGGTCTACGAGTGAGCATGTGTGGAGGGAGTTGGTATGCTGTATGCTTGATTGCATGAATCTTTTTTTCATCAGCGTTAAAGAGCTTCAATGATGGCATTTAGTTCCCATCATTAAGGGCTGAGAGGATGTTGCCAATTGCATAAACTTAACATGCCAGGTGGAAAAATATTAGCTTTGTACTCCCAGCGCGCACATACCCCAAAGATATGGTTGTCCAGACAGTCGTAGCTGCGCAGAATGCCAAAGCACTTTGCAGAAGGTTCTAGCACACAGATTGCATTTAGTGTAACCGTCCGGGTTCGTGGGAGAAAAGATGCTCGGGCAGTTTTGATGTCAAATTGCATCATCTTGACAGCTGCTCACCCGAACTCCGGGCTGCTGCAAGGCAGCGACAGATTTTGCTCCCCGCGATCCCTGAATTCTGTTGTGATGCTGCACTTGGTGCAAAATAAAAATTCAGATGAAGTATATGTCTTGTCATCCTCCAATGTTGCTGCCATTTGTATTGTTTAGGGGACAGGGAACGACGACAAATCTCACCAACCCCTTTATCATGCTATATGGTTGTGGATTTACCTCATAGTGTTATGGACAACCTTAGTGCAGTCAGGTGAATTGTTCATCTAAATTGTACCAGTTTAGCTGAGGCTGTGCAGCATGGCTGCAATCACTCACTGGTCCCTAAATGACTGTTGGGCTGTGTAATACTGTGTCTCTGAAGAGGGATAATGCAAAATGGACATTTCTTTCTTCAAGTTACCTGAGGTGAATACAAAATGTATTGTCTCTCTCTCTGGGTTACTGGCACATTAAATGTAGCTCGGCAGACTTCCCCTCCCTGTGGGAATGGGCAGAACGAGGTCTGAGCAATCTATTATGATCACAGCAGGGCAGTGTTTGACATGGGGAGACACCACCGTGATACTTTGATACTAGGTAGCTGAGCCAAACGGAGAATATCCTTCAACCATGGATGTGATGGGGCAGTAGAATTGGCTTCAAGACCACTGGGTTGGCAAGTTGGACAATCGATCAGGTTTCCCACTGCACTGCTGAAAGTGTACCCAGATGGATTCCAGCTGGATTCATAGGAATTAGGAGCAGAAGTAGGCAATTCAGCCCTTCGAGCCAACTCCACCATTCAATCAGTTCATGGCTGATCTCTTTCTGGTCTCAAATCCACCCCCTCACCTGTTCTCCATATTCTTGTAACCTGTTCTTTTGTCAGAAATGTATCTATTTCCTTCTTGAAACCATTTAATGATTCAGCCTTCACCGTGCTATGGGGCAGTGAGTTCCGCAAATTCACCATCCTCTGCAAGAAGTCGTTCCTCCTCATTTCAGTTTTAAATTTAACACCCCTCAACCTGTACCTGTGACCGCCTGTTCTAGATTGCCCCACAAGGGAAAGCATTTGGTCTATGTTTACTTTATCAATCTATTTGAATATTTTATATACATCGATCAGATCCCCTCTCATCCTTCTAAGCTCCAGCGAGTGTAAGCCCAAACTGTTTAACGTCTCTTCATACGTCAACCCTTTCATCCCCAGAATCAATCGGGTGAACCTCCTCTGAACTGCCTCCAATGCCACCACATCCTTCCTCAAATAAGGATGCAATACCCCAGATGTGGTCTTACCAACACCCTATACAATTGCAACAACACACTTCTACTTTTATACTCCAGTCCTTTTTTGCAATAAATGCAAATGGAATCGACAATCTTCAAAGTCAGATGGCTTGCCGACGCTCCCTAACGTGGATAATGCCACTGGAGTGTTATTGCATGCCAGGAAGAGATGAGTGCCCACAGGAATAGAGGGGAGGAAATTGGGCAGAAAAATATGTCCATGGGATGCCTGAATTTCAAAATGAGCTGCCCTGCAGAGTGGTGCAAATAGATTACGATTCTAAACAAAGAAAAACTATTTGCACTGGTGGGAGAATCAGTAATCAGAGAACACGGATTTAAAATAACTGGCAAAAAACCAGGGGGTAATGGAAGATATCTTTTTGAAGTGTTGAGTTATTACGATCGGGATTGACTTGTTTGAAAGAGGGATGAAAGCAGATTCAATAGTAGCATAGTAAAATAGTACCTCATATTAAGTTGATCTTTCTCTACACCCTAGCTGTGACTGTCACACTATATTGTGCACTCTCTCCTTTCCTCCTCTATGTACGGTATGCTTTGTATAGCACGCAAGAAACGATACTTTTCACTGTATACTAATGCATGTGACAATAATAAATCAAATCAAATCATGCAAATTGGGAATTAGATTATTGGATGCAAAGAGGTTCTGTGCAGGGCTGTGGTGAAAGAGTGGGATAGCTGTTTCAAAGAATGGTCTGAATGGGCTCTTCCTGTGCAATATGATTTCAGCAGTAAATGTTATTCAATCGAAAACACTGATTTTTACCTTGGGGGAGTGGTGTGGGGGTTACAATTTATTGCGACCTCTCCCACTAACTCAGTCTTACTGTTACCGTAGGCAAATAACTTGGCAGTGTAAAAATTTGCCCTGCTCTCAGACTCATACTCGATTCTGAAGCACAGTGCCTTGGGTAGAGAATGAACAATATCACCGCAGGCATCAGTAGTTTTTTATGACGCCTTTGGTCTTGAAGGGGAAAAGACTCCACAGTGAAAATTTGTGTGTGTGTGTTTGTTTTCATTTTAAAAGTTTATTTATTAGTGTCACAAGTGGGCTTGTATTAACACTGCAATAAAGTTACTGTGAAAATCTCCTCGTCGCCACACTTCAGCGCCTGTTCGGGCACACTGAGGGAGAACTTAGCGTGGTCAATGCACCTAGCCAGCACGTCTTTCAGACTGTGGGAGGAAACTGGAGCACCCAAGGGAAACCCACGCAGACACAGAGAGAATGTGCAGACTCAAGTGACCTAAGCCAGGAATCGAACCCGGGACCGTGAGTGAGCAGTGCTAACCACTGTGCCACCCACAGGAGACTGTGGGGGGCTGTGCCCTAATGAGTGAGATTTATCCAAAGATTATCCAGAAGAAAACTGGTTATAATTAGTTGAACGGTTCAGGCAATTGGACATCAGCAGTCAAAGAGTTAATTGAGTGAAAGACATTAAATGCTTTAGCTCAGATTATCAAAGTGTGGTTCATTAGAGTGTACTGCATAGTCAATTCCTCATTAGCAGCATTCAGTTAGCAGTAAGACTTGGATTAAATGAGTGATATTGACATACTATTATGGGAATAAATCAAACAATCTGTTAATTCTTACATTAGAGCTTGGTTTCCATTCTTTTTCTGATCGTCTATTAAAATGGTCCCAGACCTCCTTTCCAGTCTATTCCTTGAAGGCCTTATCGATTCAGTCTTAGTGTCATCAGCTTCTCGAATCTCAGTTTAATGTACTAGTTAATTCATAACATTTGAATCATTGCCCAATTACCTTTAATGGAAATATCCAATTTATGAGGGCTTTTGAACTTAATTTTATTCCTGAAACCTATTGGGAGGCTCATAGAAAGCAGACTGTACTTGAAGAATATTCTGATGAGCTATGGCCTCACATTTCTCTACTATTCCAGGGATCGTTGACAAATGATAGAGAATAAGTTCATAATATTTAGTCCATGCCTTTAATGATGCTTTGTGAATTAGCTTAATAGACCTCCTAGTCGAATTCAAATTTTAGTTGGTTTATCAGAGTGCAGGTATTAACTATTTAAATGAAAACATTAAAATGACCCCCTTAAAATGTGTTGATCGAAATGATGTGGAGATGCCAGCGTTGGATTGGGGTGGGCACAGGAAGAAGTCTCACAACACCAGGTTAAAGTCCAACAGGTTTATTTGGAGAGCTTTCCATTTCTGGTGAGGGCGCAGTGCTCCGAAAGCTCTCCAAGTAAACCCATTGGACTTTAACCTGGTGTTGTGAGACTTCATACTTATTCGAAATGAGGAATGTTAGCATGAGGAAGTGGACCGCTTACCATTTTGGGCAAAAAAAACTCCCAGGGCTGGTCCGGCGCAGTTAGATCCAACCATGTATTTCAGCTGAGCCTTCAGGTAGCACTTGCCACGCCTGCCTTCCTCTGTGATGTGGTCAATGTGCTGTTAAATTCAGTATTTCTGTACCATGAACCCAATCATTCCAGCTAGATTGAGGCTTTATAAACTCATTTCACAGCAAACCTTTGCATCCCATCATTCTGAGCTGGATATGAATAAAATTCTTCGAGGTTACGAGCCTCAGCCTAACCCAGTGCACCATCCAGTATCTCGCCTTTTTGAAATTATATTTTCGGCATAATATGAGGTTGCACAGAGGTGGCTGCACTTATAATAGAGTCGCGTCTTTGCTTCGTTGGATTTATTTTGACGAGCTCCGAAAACATAGCGGGTTTTAACTCCAAAGTCCCATCAATGGAACTTTTGTTAAACGGTTCTTTGTATTTGAAATCCCACCATCGGTAAAAAGTGGTCCGTTTCGTGACTAAGAACAAAGACAAGTGCAGCACAGGAGCAGGCCCTTCGGCCCTCCAAGCCCATGTCGCCCATGATGCCCTAACTAAACTAAAAAAAAACCTCCTGCCCTTACTCGGTCCATATCCCTCTATTCCCTCCCTATTCATATACCCATCCAGATGCCTCTTAAATGTTGCGAATGTGCCTGCTTCCATCACCACTTCTGGCAGCATGTTCCAGCCACTCACCACTCACAACGTGAAAAATTTCCCCCAGACCTGGGACATCCACCAAGGCTCCTGAAACTGTGGATGCTTCAAAGGGGTTCGGGGGACTGCTCACCACTCAAAAAGACATTTGGTGACAAAAACTGAAAGCCAGAATTTTAGGCTCCCTTCTCGGCTAGTTGGGTAGAATATATAGAATCCCTACAGTGCAGAAGGAGGCCATTCGGCCCATTGAGGTGGCACCCAGGGCCTATCCCCGTAACCCCATGTATTTACCCTACTCATCCCCCTGACACAAAGTGGCAATTTAGCATAGCCAATCAACCTAACCTACACATCTTTGGTTGTGAAGCTGGGGGCTGGGGTGGGAGAATAAAATAGCACAGGTGGGATTCCGTCTGGAATCCTGCTCCGATCCAGGTGCAATTTTACAGTGGGGCAGACAGGGCCTTGGGCAGGAAGCCTGCCATGCCTCAATTAAGGCCCTTAATAGCCATTTAAGGGCCTTTCCACCCAGTCTCAATTTGCGCTCGCCATCCTGAAATTTAAGCTGAAGAATAATTAAGATATAAAAAAAACTATATCTAGTCCTTATTTCCACAGTTTCTACCATAATAGCTTAAGTTTCTATTTTCAGAGCTCTGACCTGTTGTTTCCATTTCTTTGTTCAGTTCTTTTCTTCTGATGTCTCCATTGAATTCTTTCCTTTTTCCCTTCTTCGTTTTATCCTTGACCGTATCTGGGTCAAAGCAAAGACGCTAAAACAAAGGTGCCAAGTCTGAAAGTAAGAGATCCTTTCTACTAGATATTTTATCTTTTCACAGTGAGGAGGGAAATAGAAAGCAATGGAAGAAAAAGGACACACGAGAAAGGAACTCGTCCTGGTAACTGTTTTCTAATAAAGTAATTCTTAAGACGTGAATTACTACTGCTTGTCCTTCACCTGAATAGAAAACGTTATCTTCACTCTCTTGCACAGTGGCACACTGGTTAGCATTGCTGCCTCACAGCGCCAGGGACCCAGGTTCGATTCCCGCTTTGGGTCACTGACTCTGCGGAGTCTGCATGTTCTCCCGTGTCTGCGTGCGTTTCTTCCGGGTGCTCCGGTTTCCTCCCACAGTCTGAAAGACGTGCTGGTTAGCTGCACTGGCCAAGCCAAATTCTCTCTCTGTGTACCCAGACGCCAGAGTGTGATGACTAGGAGATTTTCACAGTAATTTCATTTGCAGTGTTGATGTACGCCTACTTGTGACACCAATAAATAAACTTTAAACTTTTACAATGTCAGAGGCTGTGCTGCTCATTAAACCTCTTTGCTACCTTTTCAGTTTGCTGTATTTTTGTTATGCTTTCCAGTATTGTGCTTTCTTGCATTAAATGCACTCCATAATGCATATATTGACCTTGCCGTCAGCATCGTGGGCTTCACGGTGGCACAGTGGTTCGCACTGCTGCATCACAGCGCCAGGGATCCAGGTTCGCACTGCTGCATCACAGTGCCAGTGACCCGGGTTCAATTTCAGACTTGGATCACCGTCTGTGTGGAGTTTGCACATTCTTCCCGAGTCCGCGTGAGTTTCCTCCGGGTGTTCCGGTTTCCTCCCACACTCCACTTAGTGTCAGGGGGACTAGCAGGATAAATACATGGGTTACGAGAAGAGGGCCGATTTGGGACTTTTGTCGTTGCAGGCTGGATGGGCTGAATGGCCTGTTTCTGCACTGGAGGGATTCGATGACTGACTGTTGCTATGGTTGTCTTTAATGTGTTTCTCCATTTCTCAGGCCTGCTGCTGAATGGCTTCCAATCTGGTCATCCTGCTCTGGCCTATCTTGTGGATTCACCCCCTGCCCCATATCTGGGACAATGATCAGCTTGGCCTCGATGCGTAGATTTCCCGACTTCTCCTTTCTACTTCTCTCTGTTCCTCCATTCCTGTTTGATCAAGCTGCTGACAGCACTCTGAGGTTCTCGTTCTATAGCCCAGTGTCTATTTGCCTTTATTTATGTGTGGGAAGTACCTTAAGGTTTTCTTTGATGCATTAAACGCTCTAGAGTAAGAAAGAAAACGATTGTCTAGTTAACACAGGAGACGGGCAAATGCCAGTTCCACTGCACTGCATTCATTGGACGGAGACGAGTGGAGTGAGTCCTGGTGAAATTTGTGGTGAAAACTGTCCTACGTTTGATGCCTTTAGGAAAACCCAGAGCAGGACATGACCATAAGATTGTGTCAGAGGGATAGACTAAAAAGATAAAAGAACAGTAAATAGAAACACATTTACATTGGATGTGGTCTGTTCATTAGGAACAGACTGATATAGGAAAGTAGAAAGCAAGCTAATGGAATAGGACACAAGAGGAAGAAACTATAATTGCTTTCTGGGGGAAAAAAAATAGTTCTGAAGGTACACAGCAGATCAGTCAGTATCTATGAAGAGAAGAGACTGGTATGTGATAGTTTAAATGTGTACATTTCACAAAAACTGGAGGTTAAAAGAGCAGCGATGCATAGTTTCCCACTGGAATTCAATGTGGCTAGTTGTGGCCATGCATTGACACCCCCTATCAAATATTATTTTAATGAATTGAGCAGATGTGGGCATTGCTGGCTAGGCCATCATTTATTGTCCATTCCTAATTGATTTTCCATTGTAGTTAAACAGGTGGAATGTTTGACAGACAGGCGATCACCCACTTTGTGCTTCTACTGAAGGAGAACGTTTGTCCAGAATATGTAGTTGTGTTGCCATTGCATTAACTAAAGCCACAAAGTACAATGTCAGCGGAAGCGCAAACTACACCGTGCTCAACTGAGACTGCACCTTCAGCAATGTGATCATGGTGGCCATGGCACGAACAGCAGTGAAGCACTGCCAGTAATGTGGAGAAGAGCACCAAGAGCTAAAGTCCCAAGAAACCTGAGCTAATTTTGACATTCAGTCTGAAAAGGTGGCCTCTGACAGGAGAACTTGGAGATGTGCAGGGGCTGCATGCTGGAATACATGGCTTGACAGGGGTGATGGAAGCAGATTCAATAGTAGCTTTCAAATGGGAATTAAATCTGTCCTGGGGGGGGGGGGGGGGGGTAAAAAGAATATGGGGCAGAACTAATTTCATAGAGTGAGCACAGATACAAGGAGAGAATGGCTTCCAGTTGTGTTATATGATTCTACAAATGCATAATGTAAATCTGCAGCATTTAAAAGGTAAATTGTGTGAACGAGCAGAGGATGTGGATCAAAGCAGGGAAAGGGTAAATTTAATACTGGTGGCAGAAGGAATGGCCAACATATGCAATAGACATGCTGGCAGAGTGGTGGGAGAGAGAATTCTGGAACCATGTAGGAAGGAACTGGACTCTGGAATCAGAGAGCATTCTGGATGTATGAGTTAAGGTGACCCTCCTCACTTGGGTTGAATCTTTTGACCTCATGCAAACTGAAGAAATATTTCGCTGTCTTGACTCGTTCAAAAGAATAATGCTGCGGATGCTGGAAATCTGAAATCGAAACAAAATATTGGAACCCACCTGATGAAAGGTCACTGACCTGAAAGGTTAACTCTCTTTTCTCTTTTTACACATGCTGCCAGAGCTGCTTAGTATTTCCATCATTTTCAGTTTTGGCGCCTTGAATAGTTTACTTTTTAATCTATTTATGTTTCATCACTTTTTTTTGGAAGGAATGCAAAAAAGTTTTGAATTCCCTAAATGTGAACATCAAAATTAATGAAGCTGTCCTAACGACTTAATGGACTTAACCAGTGAACAGGAGAACCGTTCAGAATAGGAACGTCTGGGGCCCAATTACCAAGCTGCACAGTTATTCGATTTCAGTGCGGGTATTCATATCGTTGCTAATTTTTGTGTGGGAGGGAAAAAAATCAAGCATATAATCCCTTCCGTGCAGAAGGAGGCCATTCAGCCCATCGAGTCTGTGTCCGCACCGGCAACAGTCACACCCAGGCCCTATCCCTGTAACCCCATGTATTTACTCTGCTAATCCCCCTGACACTAAGTGGCAATTTATCATGGCCAGTCAACCTAATCCACGTATCTTCGGCGTGTGCGAAGAAACTGGAGCACCTGGAGGAAACCCATGCAGACACGAGGAGAATGTGCAGACTCCATACAGACAGTCACCCGAGGCCAGAATTGAACCCGGGTCCTTGGTACTGTGAGGCAACAGTGCTCATCACTGTACCACCCTCTGTCCCCTCTGGGCAGAAGTTTATAATACATTAAGCGGAACAGGGATGCTGCAGCTTTAATGGACAACCTGCTGTATTCTCTACTGCATATGCACCTGTCATTTTATAGATACGGGGAATGATGGGTTGAAGATGTTGCGGTGGTGTTTGAGCTCACAATGTACTGCTAACAAAGCACTTTTCTCAATCTTACAATAAGCAGATTAGCATCCTGTGCATTTGGCCGAGAGGCTGGCAGGCAGGCTTGTCATGTGCTTCATCCTGTTGAGTTTCTTGATTGGATTTCAACTGCTTACCCTTGTGTGATTATCTGGACATTACATGCGAGCGAGCTTAAATGGTTCTTCTGTATGGAGAGGGAAAAAAAACAAGCAGTGAGATTACTGCCTCAACAACCAGCTATTGAAAAGCTTATTTGCTGGACCCTTTTGCTCAGCAATGTTCAAAGTCTATTTTTTTCATAACTGTTGGAATATTCTGTGAGGCACATATTTAGAGTAATTCAGTTTATTAAGTAGAATATTTGTAGAATACTTGTGATGAAAAGCCTGAACTGCTTCAAACAATGAATTAGTTTTGAAGTGCAGTGATTTCTTATGTAGGCAAATACAACAGCCTTTCTGTGCACGCTATGTCCTCCTAACAGCCACGGGATGTTTGAACAGCCACGGGGGCCAGAATCTTACCACCATTCACACCAGCAGGATTTTCCCATCCCGCTGCAGTGAATGGAGATTTGCCAGACTTTCCAACCTCGCTGCAAAGGGAGCGTGGCATGAACGGACAGTAAGATCGCACCCAGTGTGTCTTCAGTTGACGTTGCAGACGGAATATTGACTTGGACGTCAGATACATTCCTTTTTTATTGACCAGGACCACACAATCTTTGAATCTCCATCCAAATTGACAATGATTCCTTGGTGCAGTGTTTCAGCCAAAGCACAGCACCCAGACAGTGCAGCAATGATCGCAACTCATTTGTTCCACTTTTACTATCAGTTCTGCAAAACCAGACACAGTTTTTCCAAGTGGATGAACGGAAGCAGGAACTGGGGGAAAGTCAGAATAGCACGCTTTTAGTAACCTGGTTCACAATTATAGGAGCAGGGTGAAATTTTACACTGTGTTGCTCAGACTCTCTGGGGCGGCATCCAAAATGTATTTCTCAATATTTAGTTTTTGTGCTGAAGTGATGGTCGTTAGAAGGAACAAGAGTGAAGATTGAAGTGGATGGTGTGACACTGGAACAATAGGCGTGTTTGTCTACTTGGAACAAATGCGGAAGATGGTCGGTCCAGTGCCAAAGTTTAGAAGAAGGATAGAGATAGCTGGGATTGGCAGCAGAGTTCAAGATCCGGTGAAACCTGGGAATCGTGAATCTCGCCAGCGAGATAGCGATCTCCGATTTTCGGCACGCTTTGTGCCCCCCCCCCCCCCCCCCAAGCACAAGTTGGCAGCAGTCATGGCATCTATTTATTTTATTTATTTGTGGGACATGGGCGTCGCTGGCTGGCCAGCATTTAATACCCTAGTTGTCCTTGGTGGGCAGTTGAGACTCAACCACATTGCTGTGGCTCTGGAGTCACATGTAGGCCAGACCAGGTAAGGCCGACAGATTTCCTTCCCTATAGGGCATGAGTGAACCAGATGCGATTTTCCGACAATCGACAATGGTTTCATGGTCGCCAGTAGGTTCTTAATCGCAGATTTTTTATTTATTGACTTGAAATTCCACCATCTGCCATGGTGGGTTTCGAACCTGGGTCCCTAGAACATTAGCTGAGTTTCTGGATTAAAGTAGCAATAATAGCGCTCGGCCATCACCTGCCCACTGCCAACTTGTCAAGTTGTTCCGGGTATGGACGGAACAAATTGCTAAACATTTAGGACTACAGCCATTGGATTCAATCAGCAAATCTGACCAACATGTCCAATATATAAGCAGCAGGGACAAAGAACTTCTGAAGTGATAATAATGTCGCACCATCTGCTCTGTAAACAGGTTCCTGTGCCCTGAGCTTCTCAGAAATCCAGATTGAACCCATTAGAAATACTGATCCATTCAGTGATGCACTGAAAATGTCCATGTGTGTAGTTTCCATGTCTGTAACATGTTTTTGAGAAATACTAGGGATCAGCGTCCAAATTGATTGGTCTTCTGATGTGGACAATCCAAAATTCAGACACTCGTAATTCAAATTAAAATCTATGGGGTGTTTCATGGTGCTGCATAAACCAGAACTGACAATCTCAGTTTAGTGGGGCCTGATTACAGTATGACATTCCTCACTGTGCGCACAGTTACAGTATGACATTCCCCACTGTGCGCACAGTTACAGTATGACATTCCCCACTGTGCAGTTACAGTATGACATTCCCCACTGTGTGCAGTTACAGTATGACATTCCTCACTGTGCGCACAGTTACAGTATGACATTCCCCACTGTGCGCACAGTTACAGTATGACATTCCTCACTGTGCGCACAGTTACAGTATGACATTCCCCACTGTGCGCACGGTTACAGTATGACATTCCCCGCTGTGTACACAGTTACAGTATGGCATTCCCCACTGTGCACAGTTACAGTATGGCATTCCACACTGTGCACAGTTACAGTACGACATTCCCAACTGTGTGCACACAGTTACAGTATGACATTCCCCACTGTGTGCAGTTACAGTATGACATTCCCCACTGTGTGCAGTTACAGTATGACATTTCTCACTCTGCACACAGTTACAGTATGACATTCCCCAATGTGTGCAGTTACAGTATGACATTCCCCACTGTGCACAGTTACAGTATGACATTCCCCACTGTGCACAGTTACAGTATGACATTCCCCACTGTGCACACAGTTACAGTATGACATTCCCCACTGTGCACAGTTACAGTATGACATTCCCCACTGTGCACAGTTACAGTATGACATTCCCCACTGTGTGCAGTTACAGTATGACATTCCTCACTGTGCGCACAGTTACAGTATGACATTCCCCGCTGTGTACAGTTACAGTATGACATTCCTCACTGTGTGCAGTTACAGTATGACATTCCTCACTGTGTGCACAGTTACAGTATGACATTCCTCACTGTGTGCAGTTACAGTATGACATTCCTCACTGTGTACACAGTTACAGTATGACATTCCCCACTGTGCGCACGGTTACAGTATGACATTCCCCACTGTGCACACAGTTACAGTATGACATTCCCCACTGTGCACACAGTTACAGTATGACATTCCCCACTGTGCACAGTTACAGTATGACATTCCCCGCTGCGTGCAGTTACAGTATGACATTCCCCACTGTGCACAGTTACAGTATGACATTCCTCACTGTGCACAGTTACAGTATGACATTCCCCACTGTGCACAGTTACAGTATGACATTCCCCACTGTGCACAGTTACCGTATGACATTCCCTACTGTGCACACAGTTACAGTATGACATTCCCCACTGTGTACACAGTTACAGTATGACATTCCCCACTGTGTGCACAGTTACAGTATGACATTCCCCACTGTGCACACAGTTACAGTATGACATTCCCCACTCTGCGCAGTTACAGTATGACATTCCCCACTGTGTGCCCAGTTACAGTATGACATTCCCCACTGTGCACACAGTTACAGTATGACATTCCTCACTGTGTACACAGTTACAGTATGACATTCCCCACTGTGCACACAGTTACAGTATGACATTCCCCACTGTGCACAGTTACAGTATGACATTCCCCACTGTGTGCACAGTTACAGTATGACATTCCCCACTCTGCGCACAGTTACAGTATGACATTCCTCACTGTGTGCACAGTTACAGTATGACATTCCCCACTGTGTACACAGTTACAGTATGACATTCCTCACTGTGTACACAGTTACAGTATGACATTCCCCACTGTGCGCACAGTTACAGTATGACATTCCCCACTGTGCACAGTTACAGTATGACATTCCCCACTGTGTGCACACAGTTACAGTATGACATTCCTCACTGTGTACACAGTTACAGTATGACATTCCCCACTGTGCGCACAGTTACAGTATGACATTCCCCACTGTGCACAGTTACAGTATGACATTCCCCACTGTGTGCACACAGTTACAGTATGACATTCCTCACTGTGTACACAGTTACAGTATGACATTCCCCACTGTGCGCACAGTTACAGTATGACATTCCCCACTGTGTACACAGTTACAGTATGACATTCCCCACTGTGCGCACAGTTACAGTATGACATTCCTCACTGTGCGCACAGTTACAGTATGACATTCCCCACTGTACACAGTTACAGTATGACATTCCCACTGGGTACACAGTTACAGTATGACATTCCCCACTGTGTACACAGTTACAGTATGACATTCCCCACTGTGTACACAGTTACAGTATGACATTCCCCACTGTACACAGTTACAGTATGACATTCCCACGGGGTACACAGTTACAGTATGACATTCCCCACTGTGCACAGTTACAGTATGACATTCCCCACTGTGTACACAGTTACAGTATGACATTCCCCACTGTGTACACAGTTACAGTATGACATTCCCCACTGTGCGCACAGTTACAGTATGACATTCCCCACTGTGTACACAGTTACAGTATGACATTCCCCACTGTGCGCACAGTTACAGTATGACATTCCCCACTGTGCGCACAGTTACAGTATGACATCCCTCACTGTGCGCAGTTACAGTATGACATTCCCCACTGTACACAGTTACAGTATGACATTCCCCACTGTGTGCAGTTACAGTATGACATTCCTCACTGTGCGCACAGTTACAGTATGACATTCCCCGCTGTGTACAGTTACAGTATGACATTCCTCACTGTGTGCAGTTACAGTATGACATTCCTCACTGTGTGCACAGTTACAGTATGACATTCCTCACTGTGTGCAGTTACAGTATGACATTCCTCACTGTGTACACAGTTACAGTATGACATTCCCCACTGTGCGCACGGTTACAGTATGACATTCCCCACTGTGCACACAGTTACAGTATGACATTCCCCACTGTGCACAGTTACAGTATGACATTCCCCACTGTGCACAGTTACAGTATGACATTCCCCGCTGCGTGCAGTTACAGTATGACATTCCCCACTGTGCACAGTTACAGTATGACATTCCCCACTGTGCACAGTTACAGTATGACATTCCTCACTGTGCACAGTTACAGTATGACATTCCCCACTGTGCACAGTTACAGTATGACATTCCCCACTGTGCACAGTTACCGTATGACATTCCCTACTGTGCACACAGTTACAGTATGACATTCCCCACTGTGTACACAGTTACAGTATGACATTCCCCGCTGTGTACAGTTACAGTATGACATTCCTCACTGTGTGCAGTTACAGTATGACATTCCTCACTGTGTGCACAGTTACAGTATGACATTCCTCACTGTGTGCAGTTACAGTATGACATTCCTCACTGTGCACACAGTTACAGTATGACATTCCCCACTGTGCACAGTTACAGTATGACATTCCCCGCTGCGTGCAGTTACAGTATGACATTCCCCACTGTGCACAGTTACAGTATGACATTCCCCACTGTGCACAGTTACAGTATGACATTCCTCACTGTGCACAGTTACAGTATGACATTCCCCACTGTGCACAGTTACAGTATGACATTCCCCACTGTGCACAGTTACCGTATGACATTCCCTACTGTGCACACAGTTACAGTATGACATTCCCCACTGTGTACACAGTTACAGTATGACATTCCCCACTGTGTGCACAGTTACAGTATGACATTCCCCACTGTGCACACAGTTACAGTATGACATTCCCCACTCTGCGCAGTTACAGTATGACATTCCCCACTGTGTGCACAGTTACAGTATGACATTCCCCACTGTGCACACAGTTACAGTATGACATTCCTCACTGTGTACACAGTTACAGTATGACATTCCCCACTGTGCACACAGTTACAGTATGACATTCCCCACTGTGCACAGTTACAGTATGACATTCCCCACTGTGTGCACAGTTACAGTATGACATTCCCCACTCTGCGCACAGTTACAGTATGACATTCCTCACTGTGTGCACAGTTACAGTATGACATTCCCCACTGTGTACACAGTTACAGTATGACATTCCTCACTGTGTACACAGTTACAGTATGACATTCCCCACTGTGCGCACAGTTACAGTATGACATTCCCCACTGTGCACAGTTACAGTATGACATTCCCCACTGTGTGCACACAGTTACAGTATGACATTCCTCACTGTGTACACAGTTACAGTATGACATTCCCCACTGTGCGCACAGTTACAGTATGACATTCCCCACTGTGCACAGTTACAGTATGACATTCCCCACTGTGTGCACACAGTTACAGTATGACATTCCTCACTGTGTACACAGTTACAGTATGACATTCCCCACTGTGCGCACAGTTACAGTATGACATTCCCCACTGTGTACACAGTTACAGTATGACATTCCCCACTGTGCGCACAGTTACAGTATGACATTCCTCACTGTGCGCACAGTTACAGTATGACATTCCCCACTGTACACAGTTACAGTATGACATTCCCACTGGGTACACAGTTACAGTATGACATTCCCCACTGTGTACACAGTTACAGTATGACATTCCCCACTGTGTACACAGTTACAGTATGACATTCCCCACTGTACACAGTTACAGTATGACATTCCCACGGGGTACACAGTTACAGTATGACATTCCCCACTGTGCACAGTTACAGTATGACATTCCCCACTGTGTACACAGTTACAGTATGACATTCCCCACTGTGCGCACAGTTACAGTATGACATTCCCCACTGTGTACACAGTTACAGTATGACATTCCCCACTGTGCGCACAGTTACAGTATGACATTCCCCACTGTGCGCACAGTTACAGTATGACATTCCTCACTGTGCGCAGTTACAGTATGACATTCCCCACTGTACACAGTTACAGTATGACATTCCCACTGGGTACACAGTTACAGTATGACATTCCCCACTGTGTACACAGTTACAGTATGACATTCCCCACTGTGTACACAGTTACAGTATGACATTCCCCACTGTGTGCAGTTACAGTATGACATTCCTCACTGTGTGCACAGTTACAGTATGACATTCCCCACTGTGTACACAGTTACAGTATGACATTCCTCACTGTGTACACAGTTACAGTATGACATTCCCCACTGTGCGCACAGTTACAGTATGACATTCCTCACTGTGCGCACAGTTACAGTATGACATTCCCCACTGTGCGCACGGTTACAGTATGACATTCCCCGCTGTGTACACAGTTACAGTATGGCATTCCCCACTGTGCACAGTTACAGTATGGCATTCCACACTGTGCACAGTTACAGTACGACATTCCCAACTGTGTGCACACAGTTACAGTATGACATTCCCCACTGTGTGCAGTTACAGTATGACATTCCCCACTGTGTGCAGTTACAGTATGACATTTCTCACTCTGCACACAGTTACAGTATGACATTCCCCAATGTGTGCAGTTACAGTATGACATTCCCCACTGTGCACAGTTACAGTATGACATTCCCCACTGTGCACAGTTACAGTATGACATTCCCCACTGTGCACACAGTTACAGTATGACATTCCCCACTGTGCACAGTTACAGTATGACATTCCCCACTGTGCACAGTTACAGTATGACATTCCCCACTGTGTGCAGTTACAGTATGACATTCCTCACTGTGCGCACAGTTACAGTATGACATTCCCCGCTGTGTACAGTTACAGTATGACATTCCTCACTGTGTGCAGTTACAGTATGACATTCCTCACTGTGTGCACAGTTACAGTATGACATTCCTCACTGTGTGCAGTTACAGTATGACATTCCTCACTGTGTACACAGTTACAGTATGACATTCCCCACTGTGCGCACGGTTACAGTATGACATTCCCCACTGTGCACACAGTTACAGTATGACATTCCCCACTGTGCACACAGTTACAGTATGACATTCCCCACTGTGCACAGTTACAGTATGACATTCCCCGCTGCGTGCAGTTACAGTATGACATTCCCCACTGTGCACAGTTACAGTATGACATTCCTCACTGTGCACAGTTACAGTATGACATTCCCCACTGTGCACAGTTACAGTATGACATTCCCCACTGTGCACAGTTACCGTATGACATTCCCTACTGTGCACACAGTTACAGTATGACATTCCCCACTGTGTACACAGTTACAGTATGACATTCCCCACTGTGTGCACAGTTACAGTATGACATTCCCCACTGTGCACACAGTTACAGTATGACATTCCCCACTCTGCGCAGTTACAGTATGACATTCCCCACTGTGTGCCCAGTTACAGTATGACATTCCCCACTGTGCACACAGTTACAGTATGACATTCCTCACTGTGTACACAGTTACAGTATGACATTCCCCACTGTGCACACAGTTACAGTATGACATTCCCCACTGTGCACAGTTACAGTATGACATTCCCCACTGTGTGCACAGTTACAGTATGACATTCCCCACTCTGCGCACAGTTACAGTATGACATTCCTCACTGTGTGCACAGTTACAGTATGACATTCCCCACTGTGTACACAGTTACAGTATGACATTCCTCACTGTGTACACAGTTACAGTATGACATTCCCCACTGTGCGCACAGTTACAGTATGACATTCCCCACTGTGCACAGTTACAGTATGACATTCCCCACTGTGTGCACACAGTTACAGTATGACATTCCTCACTGTGTACACAGTTACAGTATGACATTCCCCACTGTGCGCACAGTTACAGTATGACATTCCCCACTGTGCACAGTTACAGTATGACATTCCCCACTGTGTGCACACAGTTACAGTATGACATTCCTCACTGTGTACACAGTTACAGTATGACATTCCCCACTGTGCGCACAGTTACAGTATGACATTCCCCACTGTGTACACAGTTACAGTATGACATTCCCCACTGTGCGCACAGTTACAGTATGACATTCCTCACTGTGCGCACAGTTACAGTATGACATTCCCCACTGTACACAGTTACAGTATGACATTCCCACTGGGTACACAGTTACAGTATGACATTCCCCACTGTGTACACAGTTACAGTATGACATTCCCCACTGTGTACACAGTTACAGTATGACATTCCCCACTGTACACAGTTACAGTATGACATTCCCACGGGGTACACAGTTACAGTATGACATTCCCCACTGTGCACAGTTACAGTATGACATTCCCCACTGTGTACACAGTTACAGTATGACATTCCCCACTGTGTACACAGTTACAGTATGACATTCCCCACTGTGCGCACAGTTACAGTATGACATTCCCCACTGTGTACACAGTTACAGTATGACATTCCCCACTGTGCGCACAGTTACAGTATGACATTCCCCACTGTGCGCACAGTTACAGTATGACATCCCTCACTGTGCGCAGTTACAGTATGACATTCCCCACTGTACACAGTTACAGTATGACATTCCCCACTGTGTGCAGTTACAGTATGACATTCCTCACTGTGCGCACAGTTACAGTATGACATTCCCCGCTGTGTACAGTTACAGTATGACATTCCTCACTGTGTGCAGTTACAGTATGACATTCCTCACTGTGTGCACAGTTACAGTATGACATTCCTCACTGTGTGCAGTTACAGTATGACATTCCTCACTGTGTACACAGTTACAGTATGACATTCCCCACTGTGCGCACGGTTACAGTATGACATTCCCCACTGTGCACACAGTTACAGTATGACATTCCCCACTGTGCACAGTTACAGTATGACATTCCCCACTGTGCACAGTTACAGTATGACATTCCCCGCTGCGTGCAGTTACAGTATGACATTCCCCACTGTGCACAGTTACAGTATGACATTCCCCACTGTGCACAGTTACAGTATGACATTCCTCACTGTGCACAGTTACAGTATGACATTCCCCACTGTGCACAGTTACAGTATGACATTCCCCACTGTGCACAGTTACCGTATGACATTCCCTACTGTGCACACAGTTACAGTATGACATTCCCCACTGTGTACACAGTTACAGTATGACATTCCCCGCTGTGTACAGTTACAGTATGACATTCCTCACTGTGTGCAGTTACAGTATGACATTCCTCACTGTGTGCACAGTTACAGTATGACATTCCTCACTGTGTGCAGTTACAGTATGACATTCCTCACTGTGCACACAGTTACAGTATGACATTCCCCACTGTGCACAGTTACAGTATGACATTCCCCGCTGCGTGCAGTTACAGTATGACATTCCCCACTGTGCACAGTTACAGTATGACATTCCCCACTGTGCACAGTTACAGTATGACATTCCTCACTGTGCACAGTTACAGTATGACATTCCCCACTGTGCACAGTTACAGTATGACATTCCCCACTGTGCACAGTTACCGTATGACATTCCCTACTGTGCACACAGTTACAGTATGACATTCCCCACTGTGTACACAGTTACAGTATGACATTCCCCACTGTGTGCACAGTTACAGTATGACATTCCCCACTGTGCACACAGTTACAGTATGACATTCCCCACTCTGCGCAGTTACAGTATGACATTCCCCACTGTGTGCACAGTTACAGTATGACATTCCCCACTGTGCACACAGTTACAGTATGACATTCCTCACTGTGTACACAGTTACAGTATGACATTCCCCACTGTGCACACAGTTACAGTATGACATTCCCCACTGTGCACAGTTACAGTATGACATTCCCCACTGTGTGCACAGTTACAGTATGACATTCCCCACTCTGCGCACAGTTACAGTATGACATTCCTCACTGTGTGCACAGTTACAGTATGACATTCCCCACTGTGTACACAGTTACAGTATGACATTCCTCACTGTGTACACAGTTACAGTATGACATTCCCCACTGTGCGCACAGTTACAGTATGACATTCCCCACTGTGCACAGTTACAGTATGACATTCCCCACTGTGTGCACACAGTTACAGTATGACATTCCTCACTGTGTACACAGTTACAGTATGACATTCCCCACTGTGCGCACAGTTACAGTATGACATTCCCCACTGTGCACAGTTACAGTATGACATTCCCCACTGTGTGCACACAGTTACAGTATGACATTCCTCACTGTGTACACAGTTACAGTATGACATTCCCCACTGTGCGCACAGTTACAGTATGACATTCCCCACTGTGTACACAGTTACAGTATGACATTCCCCACTGTGCGCACAGTTACAGTATGACATTCCTCACTGTGCGCACAGTTACAGTATGACATTCCCCACTGTACACAGTTACAGTATGACATTCCCACTGGGTACACAGTTACAGTATGACATTCCCCACTGTGTACACAGTTACAGTATGACATTCCCCACTGTGTACACAGTTACAGTATGACATTCCCCACTGTACACAGTTACAGTATGACATTCCCACGGGGTACACAGTTACAGTATGACATTCCCCACTGTGCACAGTTACAGTATGACATTCCCCACTGTGTACACAGTTACAGTATGACATTCCCCACTGTGCGCACAGTTACAGTATGACATTCCCCACTGTGTACACAGTTACAGTATGACATTCCCCACTGTGCGCACAGTTACAGTATGACATTCCCCACTGTGCGCACAGTTACAGTATGACATTCCTCACTGTGCGCAGTTACAGTATGACATTCCCCACTGTACACAGTTACAGTATGACATTCCCACTGGGTACACAGTTACAGTATGACATTCCCCACTGTGTACACAGTTACAGTATGACATTCCCCACTGTGTACACAGTTACAGTATGACATTCCCCACTGTACACAGTTACAGTATGACATTCCCACTGGGTACACAGTTACAGTATGACATTCCCCACTGTGCACAGTTACAGTATGACATTCCCCACTGTGCACAGTTACAGTATGACATTCTCCACTGTGCACACAGTTACAGTATGACATTCCCCACTCTGCGCACAGTTACAGTATGACATTCCCCACTGTGTGCACAGTTACAGTATGACATTCCCCACTGTGCACACAGTTACAGTATGACATTCCTCACTGTGTACACAGTTACAGTATGACATTCCCCGCTGTGTGCACAGTTACAGTATGACATTCCCCACTGTGCACACAGTTACAGTATGACATTCCCCACTGTACACAGTTACAGTATGACATTCCCCACTGTACACAGTTACAGTATGACATTCCCCACTGTGCGCACAGTTACAGTATGACATTCCCCACTGTGTACACAGTTACAGTATGACATTCCCCACTGTGTACACAGTTACAGTATGACATTCCCCACTGTACACAGTTACAGTATGACATTCCCCACTGTACACAGTTACAGTATGACATTCCCCACTGTGTACACAGTTACAGTATGACATTCCCCACTGTACACAGTTACAGTATGACATTCCCCACTGTGTAGTTACAGTATGACATTCCCCACTGTGCACAGTTACAGTATGACGTTCCCAACTGTGTGCACAGTTACAGTATGACATTCCCCACTGTGCACACAGTTACAATATGACATTCTCGACCGCCTGTGTACACAGTTACAGCATGACAATCCCAACCTCTCGCACACAAAGTTTCTGACATGCAGTGTGCATTTATCTCTTAATAATGGGCAGTGACACCTAAGCAGCAGCTTAAATGACAGCCCAAGGTGGTGTCGGCTGAAATATTCTGAAGCCGGGTGTGCTGGGTGCCTTGTGTGGATCGGACAAGCTGGCAGTGTGGTTCCCATGAGGCAAAACATTGGCAAAGTTGCGCAATCAGATATAATAGCTGCTATTCACAACTCTTAAACAACCATGCCTGTGTCTTGGATTGTTGCCTCTGGTGCAGTTTTGCCTTCCTTTCAGTTACAGAAATTCATTTGGAAATTGATGTTTTCCTGTTCTTCCCCAAGTAATTAGGGAACTGCTTTCAAGCTTGCTGTGGCTGTAGATTGAATTCTGTGTGCGGTTGGATTATTTTCGAATGGACGTTCATTCTGATTGCGTATTTGAGCTGATGCTGTACTTGCAGCTCTGCTGTTAGTGCTGACCGTTGTCACGCATTTGCTGTCAAAATTGCTTCATAAAACATGGAAGGTGATGATCTTTAATACACGTGCAAGACAGCCTCAACGCTCGAAACAAAAGGGGGCAGAATATGATCTTGCACACAGTCTGTTTCACGTGTGCAGGTCGGACACCGGTGATGAAGTTTCTCTAAAGTGCATACAGTGACATGTTCCTGCAGAGACTGGGTATTTTGATGCTAATCATTCCAAATGGGCCACAGATCCAGTTTGAAATGCAATTTTATTGTTTCTCCCTCCAAGGAGCGTTTTAAAACGATTGCTTCACAATTTATCAGGGACGGCGTAATAGCAACCTTGTGCTGTAATTCAAAGCTGCAGCACAACATAAACTACAAGTGGTGAGGTTGAGTTACTGATATAGTCATCCCAAAGTCTGAGATTGCGCTTGTAGTTTATGACTGACAGGTTGATATGATGAATGTTGTGGGCCTTCAGGTTGGAGCGATCTTTCACTCCGAATGACAGCAAAATAGAGAGCTGGAATACTGTTTGAATATTCTGAGACATTCCGCTATCCCCGCTACCAGAACTGCAAGACATTCGGTCTCCGAATAAACAGCGCTCGGTTCCTGGCTTGGGTCACTGTCTGTGTGAAGTTCTCCCCGTGTCTGCTTGGGTTTCCTCTGGGCGCTCCGGTTTCCTCCCACAATGTAAAAGACATGCTGGTTAGGTGCATTGACCCAGTCAGGTGCTGGAGTGTGGCGACTAGGGGAATTTCACAGTAACTTCATTCAGTGTTAATGCAAGCCTTACTTTATACTTTATTTTTATTCATTCATGGGACATGAGCGTAGCTGGCTGGCCAGCATTTATTGCCCATCCCCAGTTGCCCTTGAGAAGGTGGTGGTGAGCTGCCGCCTTGAATCGCTGCAGTCCATGTGCTGTGGGTTGACCAACAATGCCGTTCGGGAGGGAATTCCCAGACTTTGACCCAGAGACTGTAAAGGAACGGCGATATATTTCCAAGCCAGGATGGCGAGTAACTTGGAGGGGAACTTGCAGGTGGTGGTGTTCCCATGTACCTGCTATCACAGTGCCACGAAATAGGTTTGTTAGCAAAGTTGAAGTCATGGTGTCAAAGGGACAGTGTCAGCATGGAAATAAAGTTGGCTGAGTTTGCTTTATTTTTTGTTGATATGGCTGGGGAAGCAGCCATAGTTCAATTTGAGGTTAACAATCCATTCAACAGCTTCAGCCGATGCAGTGTGAGTGGTAGTGATGCCACCAGGAATGGATCTCTCAGGGCAGGAGTTCAATGTGTGGACAAAGGCCTGACTGGGATGGCCACAGTCACAATATGAGCTGTTCCTCATGTTTCACTTGGGGAGCCAGTGGCCACATCTTCCCTGGCTGGTCCCGAACCAGTTGAGGGTTGTCCAGATTTTCCGTGGAAGGTTGAAACCCGGGAATTCACCGCTCTACTCTGTTGCGATTGGTGATGTTTACGACAAGCTCGGAGGTGTGCCATCGAGAGGTGAGGCTGCTCTCTGGGTGTTGGGCGTGGAATGTGTTCCAGCAGGGACTAGGGGATTTCCAATGGGTGCATGAGCTTCTTGAGGTCCTGTGTCAATAGGAATGCTTCATTGTCTTTAGCCGATGGCGCTCTTTGAGGAGGATATTTTCCCGGCTTACATCAGAAGGTTCAATGTATGATAGTACAGGAAGCTACTTCAGCTGTGTTGGTCTCAACATCCCAGAAATAATCCTTATGACCTCCTGGAGGTGGATGTCTACCACTCTTATATGACAACTACTGAGCCAGTTTGAACAGCAATTCTCTGCTGTTGGGTAGTCCAGGGCAAGAGTATCATACATTGATTCTGTTATCCAGGTGATACCTGCCAGTTACCATACAAGATTCACTCCCCGTTTGACCTTGGCCCGGTGATCTGGACATGTTGCCAGTCGGTCAATATATATGATACCAAGATATTTTGGCATCAGGTCGTGGGTGGGTGATCGGCCAGAGAACTGGACATGAACTTCTTCCCTGGCCTTCCCTTGTTTTGATGAAAAGCTGAACGATCCAGTCAAAGTCTTCATTTTCTGAATTAGGCTTCCAGAGAACATAAATCACTTTTCTCAATATCCTGACATTCTTTAGCCTAGAAAGTCTGGGCCAAATCATCAGCATATACCTTTTGTGGGAGGGAGATCGCTGGTTTATATGTTGAAGAGAGAGAACTGGGGACTAATCCATGTGAGAGTCTGTTGTTGGTTGTACGTGGACAGCTGATTTGATCTCCAAGATGCAAATGGAACTGTCAGTTGCTCATCATGGAGTTGAATAGTTGGAGGGTTTACACACAGCAGATGCTGCTGGAGAGTTACAGCAGTAGGCCTGTACACCAGCCACGCTGTGTCATTGGCCCAAGATAAGTCAAGAAAGATGACTCTGCCTTCAGGCCTTTCAGTAAACAGAGAGTAGTGGTGAATGTTTGTTTTGCAGACTGGAGGATGTATAGGACGGGATTGCCCAGGGCTTGGTACTCGGACCAGTTTTTCTTTGTCTGTGTTAATGATCTAGACTTTGGTGTACAGGGCACAATTTCTAAATTTACAGATGTCACAAAATTTGGAAGTATTGCGAACTGTTAAAAGAATAGTGATCGACTTCAACAGACTGATGAAATGGGCAGAAACATAGCAAGTGCAACATAGGAAGTGCAGAGAGGTGTGAAGTGATAAATTTGGGTAGGAAGAACAGGAGAGGCTATACAAAGTAACAAACACAATTCTAAAGTGGAGGCAGTGGACTGCAGGAAGGTGGCAAAACTGGTTGAGAAAGTAATGAAGTCATGTGGGATCCTGGGCTTTATAAATAGAGGCATAGAATGCAAGAGCAAGAAAGGCAAGATGAAACTTTAGAAAACATTGGTTTAGCCTCAACTGGAGCACTGTGTCTAATTTTGGACACTACGTTAGGAAGTGTGTGAAGAGTGTGGGGAGGCTGCAGAACAAGTTTACGAGAATTGTGCCAAAGATGGGGGACTTAAAGGTACAAAGATAGGTTGGAGAGGCTGGGGGCTTTTCACCTTAGCGAAGGTAATGTTGAGAGGAAATTTGATAGGGGTGATCAGAATCATGAGGGGTCGAGACAGAGTAGAAAGAGAAAAACTGTTCCTGTTGGATGAAGGGTCAAGGACCAAGAGGACACCAATTTAAGGTGATTGGCAAAAGAAAAAAAGGCAACATGAGGGAAACTTTTCACGTGGTGAGCGGTTAGAACCTGGAATGCAATGCCGAGAGTGTGGTGGAGGCAGATTCACTTGCGCTTTGGAAAGGGAAGTGGATAACACCAGAAGGGAGGAAATTTGCAGGGTTATGGGGAAAGGGTGGGCAAGTGGGACAAACAGAGAGCTAGCACATTCTTGAAAAGCCAGTGGCCTCCTTCAGTGCTGTAACCATTAGATGACTCTATTTTCTAAATCTCCACACCAGTGTATGTCTGTCTGTGCCACTTTAATAATAATATTAATGGGCCACAAAGTTCCCCAAAGCTACACTTGCTCAGTCTCTCTAACCTCACCAGGCATTCAATGGAAATTATGTTTCCGCCTGGGTTTCCCAGGACTTTCGCAGGATATGATGTTGGAGGGCTGGGGGTGGGTGAGGGGCAATGCAGAGGAGCGTACGGTAGAACACGGAATTCCTGGTCACTGCACGTCAAAATAATTTGTTATATGAAGTGGTTTAAAATGCTTGGACATGATAAGCCATTGCTTAAATGTAATTGATCTATTATTGTGTAATAAATGCGTAGTCCCACCATCTTTCAGTACGCAACCTTTATTGGAACTGTGCGCAATTAAATCTGACTGTGGATGCTGAATTATAAAGTTCTTTCTGCTGCTGCATGCACATGATATTCATAAACTAATTATTTAAAAAAGTTAAATAGCTATAAGACATTTTCGCACACATCTGCGACTTGAAAGGGAAAATATTTCTTAAACTAATTAATCTCTAGAGCCATGGCTCACAGTTAAACAGAGGATATGCTGTTTTCTCAGGAATGAATAGTGCTCTGACGATAATTTAGAGCCGTATGTAATTAATTAGCCCCTTAAAGGGCAGTGGTCCAATTGTTGCAAATAGTCACATCCTGAGATCAGTCAGCGGGTAATTGTTTCTCTGTAGATTGGTCTTGAAGTTGCTGGCAAGATTAGCCCCCCCTTCTAGAAAATGATTGGCTTTTCTTTTAATTTCCAAAAACTGTTTTGCCCTGGTAACAAAGTATGACCACTTGTGATGCCGTATCTAGAATATGTGACATTTCAAATGTTGGCTAAAGTGTAGATGATTTGTACTTGAAGCAATATATTCATATATAGTCCATTGGATCTCTTGTGAAGTGGGCTGTGCGTAGTCTGGGGCACGGTTTAGTCACTAACCTAGTCTGTTGGCTTATGTCCATTGTTCAGTTACTTCCTACATGGAAGTGATCTCTCCAGGCCCTGAATCAATCAGAGACTAATTACAGGAAATGTCTCTCCATTGGCACCTCTCCTTGGAGCAGGCTGGGGAATCTCGAGATCAGAGGCACCATCAGGAAAATGCCTGGGTTTCATTATCTCGCTGTATGTTTTTTGTTCTAAGACTGTGCAGTTGCGATATTTTTTATTAATTTGATGTTTGTTCTAGGAAAGGAAGGAATTGTGAGTGACAACGCCATGACTTCGGATTTGCAATGAAACTGTTGCATCATTTCCCCCTCCACCTGCCTGCCATAGCCAGTACAGGCATTTGTTACAACTCATTGTGCAAAACAGTCACTGTGACCTAAAATGTTAATATTATAGTCAGGCCCAATTTCAGCTTGGGTGCGGAGACGGATTTCGGTGCACCAATGGTCACACCTTGATTTGTTCTTTAGGGAAGCACGTATTCCTCTGTATTCCTGGCCTCATGTCATTTTCCTCTGGTCTTCGTGTGATTTGGGAAAGCCTCGTTGTGCAAAATGCAAAGCTGCACCCCTGAGGTCGCTTTCCTCCTCGTGCAATCCACTATGGCTCGCAAAAAGCGCTGTGACTCTGACCCCTGTGTGAAAAGACAGCAATCCTGAGCAAAGTCACACACAGGCCAGATGACCATTTACCGCAATGGTGTGCGGGTCTTCCTGAGCTTTAGCCCTTGGTATGGGAGAATATTTGGTGCCATTCTCCTTGCAGACTGATTTGTCTGTTTCCCCTCTTCTGATGCTCCAGATACACAACAGGTCCTACTGAAGTATCTGGTTGTCTATTTGATTTGATTTATTATTGTCACATGTATTGAGATACAGTGAAAAGCATTGCTTCTTGCACGCTATACAGACAAAACATGCCATTCATAAAGTAGATAGAGGAGAAGGAAAGGATAGGGTGCAGAATATAGTGTTGCAGTTGCAGGTAGGGTGAAGAGAAAGATCAGCTTAATGTGTGATGGGACCATTCAAAACTCTGATGGCAGCAGGGAAGAAGTTGTTCTTGAGTCGGTTGGTATGTGTTTTCAGACTTTTGTATCTTTGTCCCGACGGAAGAAGGTAGAAAAGAGTATATCTGGGGTGCGTGGGGTCCTTGATTATGCTGGCTGCGTTTCCGAGGCAGCGGGAAGTGTAGACAGAGTCAATGGATGGGAGACTGGTTTGCGTGATGTACTGGGCTATGTCCACAACTCTATGTAGTTGATTGCGGTCTTGGTCAGAGCAGGAGCTGTAACAAGCTGTGATAGGATGCTTTCTATGGTGCATCTGTAAAAATTGCTAAGTGTTTTAAGTGGTAAGAGCCGTATATATGAATGTCTTGCCTCTAGTACATGTCATTCACAAATCAAACGCTTGAGAATCTCCCAATTCCTTACTCAACCAATACCTCCATAAACAGATAAATTAGGCAGTCTTCTCCTCACACTTTCAAATGTTTCTGAGCAATGCAATGAAGCTCTTTAGAAAAGCAGCTCTTCATTTCGTTAATATTTAAATGTTAAATCTTTATAAATCACTGATTACACCTCAACTGGCGCTTTGTGTCCAGTCCTGGATACCATTCTCATGGAAGATTGTTGACCCTGGGAGAGGGGAGATTTACTAGAATGGTAGCAAGTGATGAGGGGCTCCAGTTATGAGAGATTGGAGAAGCTGGGATTGTTCCCCTTAAGGGACATTTAATGGACATGCTCAAAATTCTGAGCTATTTTGATCGAGTAATGAAAGATAAACTGCCTCCGTTGTCAAGAAGGTCGGGAACCAGAGGGCACAGATTTGACCATAAGACATAAGAGCAGAATTACGCCACTTGGCCCATCGGGTCTGCTCCACCATTCAATCATGGCTGATATTTTTCTCATCCCCATTCTCCTGCCTTTTCCCCATAACCCCTGATCCCCTTATTAATCAAGAACCTATCCATCTCTGTCTTAAAGACACTCAATGACTTGGCCTCCACAGCCTTCTGCAGCAAAGAGTCCCACAAATTCACCATTCTCCTAACGCACAGTAATTGGCAAAAAAAGTGAGGCAAAAGGAGGAAAATTAATTTTACAGTGACTTGCGACGATCTGGACTGTCCTGCTTGAAACGGCAGTGGGAGCAGAATCTGGAGTAACTTTCAAAAGACAATTGGATATATGTTTTTGAAAAACACAAATTGCAAAAAACTGGGGGAAATGCAAGGGCCCGAGATGAAATGCATCTCTCTCAGTCCAAAGATGTGCAGATTAGGCAGATTGGCCATGCTAAATTGCTCCTTAGTGTCCCAAAATGTGTGGGTTAGATGGATTAGCCACGGTGAATATGCGGGTTATGGGGACACCGCCTGGGTAAGACAGTCTGTCAGAGAGTCGGTGCAGACTCAATGGGCTGTATGGCCTCCTCCTGCACTGTAGGGATTCTATGATTCTCAAAGAGCTGACACAGACATGATGGGCTGAATGGTCTCTTTCTGTGCTATATGATGCTATGACCAATCTGAACCATTCTGTCAAAATGTACCACGGTATGTAATGTCCATTTTGGGATAGTGGGCTTGGTGCCATAGAATAAGCAGGCTGAGAGAAGTACACAGAATCAAGTCGGGTTGTCACGCTTTCCTCAAGTGGAAACTGAAACGTTGAAAGAGAAATGTCAGCAAGCATGGTCACAAGTGGGCAAACAACTCTGGAAGCAGATTAGGGAGAGAAAGCATCAGTTTACCAGAAAGTAGGTGGTAAAACTGGCTGACTGTCTGTGTCTTATTGGAAACTCTGTCAGTATTACAAGGGAAATGATGTTGCATATTCACCGTGCCGATTTGACCCACCTTCCTCTCACCTGAAGTACCCTGGCACGATTGTGCAAGACAGCAACAAGTTCCAGCCACTGGGACGCAGTTTTTAAACACCATTCCAATCCATATTGCTCATCTGAGTACGAAAAGTGGGCAAGTAAATCTTTAAAAAAAAATTTCTGGTCTCCATCACTTTCAATTTTTCCTTCCTGAAAAGACTAATGGGATTGAGTTTGGGATTTCTTGTTTATGTAGAATATGAGTTTTGAAACTTAAATGTAAAGGGTGGGTGCTAGGGGAAGGCTACTGTTCCCAATAGTGAGGATGCAGAGGAGATTAATAGATGATAGAGTCCCGACAGTGCAGAAGATGGCCATTCAGCCCATCGAGTTTGCACCAACTCTCCGTCAGAGCATCCCACCCAAACACACCCCCACCCACCTTATCCCTGTAACCTTGTATAACCATGGCTAATCCACCTAACCTAGACCTAGAAGCCTCGATTGTGGCATGTGGAACACTATTTACCCTACGCAAGAATTGAACCATGGATGAGGGCCTTCAGTTATATGGAGAGACTAGAAAGGTGGAATTTTGAACAGACATGGTTAAGGGGAAATTTAATAGAGGTGTCACCACTTCCTCCCCCAGCTGACTTGCCCAGCCACCAGAGTGGCAGGTTTCACCTGGCAAGTGCGATACTTGATGTCAGCTTCCTCTGCCCTGCATAAAATTCCCACGGTGGCAGGAGGAGGCCCTTAAGAGGCCATTAACGGCTGAAAACACAGTGGAGATGGTATGATGCCACTGCCATGGTGTCCGATTTTACGGCATCCACCTGCCATCCCGCCCTGGCGAGTCTGTAAAATTCCAGCTAATGTTAAGTTGCAGGGCCACAGATGATCAGTCAGCCTACGAGCTGTATCAGGGGACATGCCAGAAAGAAATTAACAGAGAAAGGGAAGATAACAAAATCTGACTGGGGAAACGTGTGTCATTTGTCAGGATATCTGCGCAACGAGCAGTGGCGTCTTTCTGTATTTGGAATAAACATGAATGAACACATCATGATTTAATTTAATATATGAAACTGGGCAGACACCAAACACATGGAGAGGCTGCTTTGCGGAACACGTTCGCAAGCATGACCCTGACCTTGCCATTTCAATTCACCAGCTTGCTCTCATGCGCACTGGATTAGTGTGGCCCTTTAAGGGGAGGGGGTTTCCCGACGGCCATGTGATTGGCGAGGACCCTATGGATCATCTTGGTGGGAAACTGTGCCACTCGACAGGTGGGCGCGTACCACAGGTCGAGGAGCGCAGGCAGTTGAAGCCAGGGAGTTGAACACAGCAGTGGCATCGTAATCTAGTCTGACCTTGTTTTATATATATTCTTTTAGCAATTAAGTCCTTTATTGTTTAAAGCCACATTGAGTCGCCCTCGATCTATTACACTCATATTCCTGTCCTTGGCCTGCTGCAATGTTTCAGTGAAGCCCAATGCAAGCTGGACGAACAGCCCCTCATTTTCCAATTAGATACTTTACAGTCTTCTGGACTCGACATTCAAATTAACAACTTCAGACCAGGGACTCTTTCCTCCATTTTAATTTGCTTTTTTATTGTGAAGTGCCAGTTTATATCTTGTTTTCATGTCTTTCTACACAGCTGTCCTTTATTCTGCCGTTAACACTTACTCACACTGTTACTTACATCCTTGCTTTCTTTCTTTAGCATCTTTGCTATTTAATCTCTCCCGCCCACTAACCTATCCCTGACCTTCCCTCTTGTTCTACCTGAACACAACCCCCCGTTTCCCCACCCCCGGCTTTTACAACAGCATAAAACCCATCACTGCTCCTCAGTTCCAAAGAAGAATCATTTCGGACATGAAACGTTAATTCTATTTTTCTCTTCACAGGTGCTACTGGGTATCTGCAGTATTTTGCTTTGCTATCATGATTTCATATCACTGTTCGCAGAAATTTGTCATAATTAATTAGGTTCATTTCTCACATATTGTATATGATTAAAAGCTTAAGGTAACAAAACATTTTAATGCACACGGTAATTGAAGACAATTAAAAAGAAAATCCTGATTGCTTTTAAATAAAGTGGAGTATTATACAGGCATGTACACGCACCGAAATCCAGTATCAGAACTGTGCCGTTCACTGGATATCACGGACAGGATTTACGGCCTCGTTCATCCCGAAACCATAAAATCCCGCCTGAGGATCCATTGTCCGCCCCTTGCCTGCTCCAATTTCCGTGGCGGGCGGGGCAATAAAATTCTGGCCCACGTGTCTTCTCCCTCCAACCCCTTTGCACTCTTCATGCCGCCCCCCACAACGGAATCAAATGAGCAGTCACCCACCCTGCAGCTCCTCCAGTTGAATGGGAGATCCTGTCTCCCCCTTCCTCGGCAGCAAGCATAAAGAAACATTTGTCCCAGAAATAACTTGCCTGTGCGGACAAACCTCTTCGGCTGTGCGTGAAGTTTGGTTTGAGAATGACAGACTGGAAGACGCAACCATTGATTGCAAAGGTTCTGGTTTCTTGGAACATCCTGTTGTCCTACCTTCCCCCACAAATTATATCGATCAGTCTAAAGCTTCCCAAGCCAACTTAATGTCCGCTCTTAACTTTTGTAAATCCACAATAACTCTATAATAAAGGAGTATTAACTGCTTGCTCCTGCAACAGCTGTCCCTTTTAATCTCCTGTCAAAGTTGAGTCTCATAACATCTGTGAATTTTCCTTTCCATTCCTTTGTAATCAACGGTACAGTTGCCAGATCCCCTAAAGAGTGAGCTTTTTGGCACGCTGCTCTTCTCTGACACTAATCTCAGTGCTTTTGGTATTTGATTCTGCCAATATGAATTACTTCACATTTTGTTTTTGCCATGTCCGTTGGAATCTCTGCTGTCTTGTTGAATCTGACACCTCGTTTTGATATCCCTCCTATTTTTCTCAAAATGCGTGTTCCTGATCGTATATTTATTCCTGGCCGTCTTTTACTCCCGGTCTATTTCAATGCTTGTCCAAGACAGCTTGTCCAAGATCCAATTTTGGATAAGCCCCAACTTCATCCCAGGTGAGCATTGGGAAAAGCTAAATGATCATTTTTAGCCCTGCTGCAAATTCAGTGCCCTTGCTATCTCTACCCACCCCCACCCCACAGTAGTGGGGTGGACGAGACTGTTCACAACCTCTTCAACTCCGAGCTGACCTTCTGACTCCATATCTTGTCCATTTCTACTCTGTAACCCACCTTCACCCCACCTCATGCTATCTGCGGCTAAAAACTGTCATTCATGTCTTGTCATCTCCTGGTTGACCTTTCATTTTGCACCTTCTGTAATACGCTCATTCAAAATGTTGCTCTATCTCACACCCAAGACCTGCTCTTCCATTACCACTCTCACCATTAACTTAGGGTAGGCAGTGGCGTAGTGGTATTGTCACTGGACTAGCTATCCGGAGAACCAGGGTAATGCTCTGGGGACCCGGGTTCAAATCCCACCATGGCAGATGGTGAAATTTGAATTCAATAAAAATTTGGAATTGCAAGTTTAATAAGGACCATGAAACCATTGTCGATTTTTGTAAAAACCCAGCTAATGTCCTTTAGGGAAGGAAATCTGTCGTCCTGACCAAGTCTGGCCTACATGTGACTCCAGACCCACAGTCAATGTGGTTGACTCTTAAATGCCCTCTGAAATGGAGGGCAGTTAGGGATGGGCAATAAATGTTGGCCCATGGTAACAGTTCAGAGTGAGGAGTCTATTACCTTGGATTGCTGGTTTTAAGCTGAATTCATCCACCCAATTAGTTAGATACCAAACACCAGATTGGATGTCACAGGATTGCAAAGTTGAGGAGAGGTTGGCAGCTGTTGCACACATGGGCATCATACAGTGTGCTCAGTTGTGCCCACTTGGAGCTCTGTCAGGCTTATACTCGCTCCAGCACAGGGAGCGAACTGGAGAATCTTGAATCTTAGCTGGACTGTCAGTTTAATTTGTTACTTAATATTTAAACATTGCAGAAAATCGCTTGTGTTTGGTCTTTAAGAGACTAAATAACTGCTTCTCAGTGCTTAGTGCTAGGGTTCTTGGCAAACATCAAGCCTTGAGGCTTTTGAGAAGGCTTTTTAGGAACTTTTACAGTAAACGGTATTAATAATAAAACATGAAATCTCGGCATTTATTTGCAAGTTTTGACTCTTGAGTTTTAAAGATATATACAGTAAACTGTCACATTTCAAATGTCACATTTCAAAGTGTCAAAAATATGAAAATGCAGAAAGAAATTCCACCATGTCATCTGACCTGCAGTCTATGCAAGCGTTAATTTGTCTCTCAATCTCTTAACAACACCTTCAACTCTGTCCCTGTACGAATAAGTTGGGGCTTGTTATGTGGTGTGTGATTCATAGAATCATAGAATACTTCCAGTGCAGAAGGAGGCCATTTGGCCCATTGAGTCTGTACCGACCACAATCCCACCCAGGCCCTATTCCTGTAACCCCACGCATCTACCCTAGCTAATCCCCCTGACACTCGGGTCAATTTAACATGGCCAATAAACCTAACCCACACACTTTGGACTTTGGGAGGAAACCGGAGCACCCGGAGGCAACCCACACAGACATGGAGAGAACATGCAAACTCCACACAGTCACCCAAGGCTGGAATTGAACCTGGGACCCTGGCGCTGTGAGGCAGCAGTGCTAACCACTGTGCCACATTGTTCTTGTAGCTGGGCTGCTGTAGGGTGGAGTTAACGTGGCCAGCTTGAAGATCCTGGTTTAATCTGGGAGTTGGCCATATGGGTTTTTTTCCTATGCTTCTTATGGACTATTTTAAAGTTTATTTATTAGTGTCACCATTAGGCTTACATTAATACTGCAATGAAGTTACTGTGAAATTCCCCCAGTCGACACATTCCAGCGCCTGTTGTCGTACACTGAGGGAGAATTTAGCACGGTCAATGCACCTAACCAGCACGTCTTTCAGACTGTGGGAGGAAACCCACAGAGGAAAACCCATGCAGACACGGGGAGAACATGCATTCTCTGCACAGACAGTGACCCAAGCCGGGAATCGATCCCGGTCCCTGGCGTTGAGAGACAGCAGTGCTAACCACTATGCCACCCACTATGTACCACTGCTGACTGTACACCCGTGTTCTGTGCACCACACATTATAGTAACCTCTTGGTTCCTTTATTTTCTTCAATTTTTGTTTCACCTGATCCTAATGATTATAATCCTGATTTTCATTTGTTTCCTTAACTTCCCAATTACTTCCTTTACTCTTGGGCTTACCTTCACCTTTCTAATTCTGTAAAATAAAAAGAATATGCAGAAATCAAACTATGATTATGAAAAGAAACGTGCATGTAGGTATTTTTGTGTGCCTGGGTGAATGGGGACTGGGGAGGCGTTTGGGAAGAGGCTGGGGAGGGATGCAGTTATAGCCTTTCAAGAAGGAAATGGGACTTTGTCTTAGAAATTGTTTCCATAAGACCATAAGATACTGGAACAGACTTAGACCATTCGGCCCATTGAGTCTGCTCCGCCATTCAACCATGGTTGATAAGTTTCTCAATGCCATTCTCCCACTTTTTTCCTGTAGCTTTTGATCCCTTTACCAATCAAGAACCTATTTATTTCTGTCTTAAATGCACTCAATGACCTGGCCTCCACAACCTTTGTTGACAATGAAATCCATAGATTCACCACACTCTGGCTGAAGAAATTCCTCCTCATCTCAGTTATAAAGAGTTGTCCCCTTACTCTGAGGCTGTGCCTTCGGATCCTAGTCTCATCTACAAATGTTACAGTTCAGTTCTTGAGAGTGCTGCTGGAATTGGTTGAGCCCACCGCTACGATGGTAGCCAGGTTCTTGGAATCTGAAATGCAAAGTTTCACTTGTCACACTTCCTTGCAGTTATTGGTTTGTGCTGTTGTCGCCTTCTGGGCCACTCGTACACCTCAATCAGAATGTCAAAAGCTACTGATGAACAAGATTGTGAAACAGTCTATATTACTTCCATCAGTCCTGGTTTCAATGGTAATACAGCTGAAATGTTTTGATTTTATATCCCCCCCCCCCCCCGGCCCCTACAAATGCTTTGATTTTATATCACCTCCCCCCCATCCCCCTGCTGGGGATTTTATATACCCCCCCCCGCCCCCATTCCCCCACACACAGTAGGGGAGCTTCACATTATTTGCAAGCAAAGCAATATTTACTTAAAATTAATTTAATTCTTGTGATTTGGCATCACAGAGTTGGAACATCAATCCTCACAATGTAGCACTTAATGTAGCGAAAAACGAGAATAAATGTTCCTGAAACCAAAAGAGAAAATGCTGGAAAATCTCAGCAGGTCTAGCCAATTAAACACCACCTATTCTCTCTCTGGACTGCCATTAGCACCTCTTAGCCTTTCCCCTTGGTTTTGTGGCTACGACTCATCTTTCATTCCCTCACCCTGCAGTATAAATAGCTCCCACTCTCTACGCCTTTCAGCTTTGACAAAGGGTCATCTGGACTTGTAACGTCAGCTCTTTTCTCTCCCCACAGATGCTGACAGACCTGCTGAGATTTTCCAGCATTTTCTCTTTTGGTTTCAGATTCCAGCACCCGCAGTAATTTTGATTTGATTTATTATTGTCGCATGCATTAGCATACAGTGAAAAGTATTGTTTCTTGCACGCTATACAGACAAAACATACCGTTCATAGAGAAGGAAACAAGAGAGTGCAGAATGTAGTGTTACAGTCAGAGCTCGGGTGTAGAGAAAGATCAACTTAATGCAAGGTAGGTCCATTCAAAAGTCTGATGGCAGAGGGAAGAAGCTGTTCTTGAATCGATTGGTACGTGTCCTCAGACTTTTGTACCTTTTTCCTGACGGATGAAGGTGGAAGAGAGAATGTCCAGGGTACGTGGGGTCCTTAATATGCTGGCTGTTTTGCCGAGGCAGCAGGAAGTGTAGACAGAATCAATGGATGGGAGGCTGGTTTGCGTGATGGATTGGACTATATTTACGAGCTTTTATAGTTTCTTGCAGTCTTGGGCAGAGCAGGAGCCATACCAAGCTGTGATATAACCAGAAAGAATGCTTTCTATGGTGCATCTGTAAAAGCTGGTGAGAGTCGTAGCTGACATGCCAAATTTCCTCAGTCTTCTGAGGAAGTAAAGGCGATGGTGAGCTTTCTTAACTATAGTGTCGGCATGGGGGGACCAGGACAGGTTGTTGGTGATCTGGATACCGAAAAACTTGAAGCACGCGACTCTTTTAAATTTGCTTTTAATAAATGCTCTTGATTTTTTTTGGTGCCCCGCCCCCCAAATGAGAATGGAAGAATTTCTGGCTAATTATTTGTCCACCTGTTGCATTGTACTTACAAGGCCGCTTAAAGAATTGTGGCACTGAATCAATCCAGGTGGGATCGTGCCCATCAATCAGCCCATTATTTCTCCATTCTGTATCCAAGCACACATTCATTATTACAACGCAGTCATTGTTTCTGTTGCTGTCTGAGCTGCTGCTGATTGTAATGGGGTTTTTTTTTTCTCTTTTAACTTCTCAGAAATCCCTGCTCAAGCTGGAGCAGGGAATTTTCTCTTGCCAGTGTCAGTTGAAAGAAGCAATTGAGTGGCCCACCGTTTGTGAGCACCAGGCGGGCCGGTTGAGGGGACTTTTTGACTCTGTGAACTGACTTTGACTGACTGCCACGTGGCCAGTCGGAACACCATGCATTTTCAGATATCGTCCAGACATATTTATCAGACTTGCATCGGAATTGGTTACTGTGTGTCCACTGGTGCCAAGAACGTTAGCTGAGGTTTTACCGACATTCATTTTCCTGACAGTTTTACCAGACTCCAGAGTTACATTAGTGGGAATGGATGTTTTGTGCCCGATTCTATCAGAAACCAAAGGGGCCTAATGCCAGGTTGAAGCCCACTTAATAAATGACACATTTCAATTATTTACTCTGTCAACTACTCGGTGTAAAAATAAATTGTAGACATGTTTGAGAAGCAAAATTTTTTTTTTGAAAGGAAGTTCTATAATGAGGCTTCTAAAGAGCAAGAAATCCACTTAATTCTATCAGTGGCATCTAGGAGGAGAAATTCAATATCTAACCACCCTTTACTGTTCTTATTTTGACCTGAGCCAGTGAATTTCTGTCGACGTGTTTGTCGGTGATTAACTTTTGGTTACTAAGGGGTTTAAGTTTATTTATTAGCGTCACAAGTAGGCTTAGATTAACACTGCAATGAAGTCACTGAAAATCCCCGAGTCGCCACATTCCGGCGCCTGTTCGGGTACACTGAGGGAGAATTTAACATGGTCAATGCAGCTAACCTTGGCCTTGGGGCAAATTCCTATCATCCTAAGGACCCCCCATCCACCCCCAAAGTTGCTGCGCAAAAAATATACTGGTGAGGTGTTGGAAATGATCATCGGTGGCGCAGTGGTTAGCACTGCTGCCTGGATTCAATTCCACCCTTGGCTCACTGTGTGGAGTTTGCACATTCTCCCCGTGTCTGCGTGGGTTTCCTCCAGGTGCTCCGGTTTCCTCCCACAGTCCAAAGGTGTGCAGGTTAGGTTGATTGGCCATGCTAAATTGTCCCATAGCATCAGGATGACGAGCAGGATAAATATGTGGGATCAAGGAGATGGGGCCTGGGTGGGATTGTAGTCGGTGCAGACTTGATGGGCCAAATGGCCTCCCTCTGCACTGCAGGGATTCTATGATCCACAGATACAAATAGAACCATAGAACCATAGAAAACTACAGCTCAGAAACAGGCCTTTTGGCCCTTCTTGTCTGTGCCGAACCATTTTATGCCTAGTCCCACTGACCTGCACTTGGACCATATCCCTCCACACCCCTCTCATCCATGAACCCGTCCAAGTTTTTCTTAAATGTTAAAAGTGACCCCGCATTTACCACTTTATCCGGCAGCTCATTCCACACTCCCACCACTCTGCGTGAAGAAGCCCCCCCTAATATTCCCTTTAAACTTTTCTCCTTTCACCCTTAACCCATGCCCTCTGTTTTTTTTTCTCCCCTAGCCTCAGCGGAAAAAGCCTGCTTGCATTCACTCTATCTATACCCATCAAAATCTTATACACCTCTATCAAATCTCCCCTCAATCTTCTACGCTCCAGGGAATAAAGTCCCAACCTAGTCAATCTCTCTCTGTAACTCAGCTTCTCAAGTCCCGGCAACATCCTTGTGAACCTTCTCTGCACTCTTTCAATCTTATTTACATCCTTCCTGTAACTAGGTGACCAAAACTGTACACAATACTCCAAATTCGGCCTCACCAATGCCTTATATAACCTTGTAAGAAGTTTAACAACACCAGGTTAAAGTCCAACAGGTTTATTTGGTAGCAAAAGCCACACAAGCTTTCGAGGCTCTAAGCCCCTTCTTCAGGTGAGTGGGAATTCTGTTCACAAACAGAACTTATAAAGACACAGACTCAATTTACATGAATAATGGTTGGAATGCGAATACTTACAACTAATCCAGTCTTTAAGAAACAAAACAATGGGAGTGGAGAGAGCATCAAGACAGGCTAAAAAGATGTGTATTGTCTCCAGACAAGACAGCCAGTGAAACTCTGCAGGTCCACGCAACTGTGGGAGTTACAAATAGTGTGACATGAACCCAATATCCCGGTTGAGGCCGTCCTTGTGTGTGCGGAACTTGGCTATCAGTTTCTGCTCAGCGACTCTGCGCTGTCGTGTGTCGCGAAGGCCGCCTTGGAGAACGCTTACCCGAATATCAGAGGCCGAATGCCCGTGCCCGGTCACAGGCATTCGGCCTCTGATATTCGGGTAAGCGTTCTCCAAGGCGGCCTTCGCGACACACGACAGCGCAGAGTCGCGGAGCAGAAACTGATAGCCAAGTTCCGCACACACAAGGACGGCCTCAACCGGGATATTGGGTTCATGTCACACTATTAGTAACTCCCACAGTTGCGTGGACCTGCTGAGTTTCACTGGCTGTCTTGTCTGGAGACAATACACATCTTTTTAGCCTGTCTTGATGCTCTCTCCACTCCCATTGTTTTGTTTCTTAAAGACTGGATTAGTTGTAAGTATTCGCATTCCAACCATTATTCATGTAAATTGAGTCTGTGTCTTATAAGTTCTGTTTGTGAACAGAATTCCCACTCACCTGAAGAAGGGGCTTAGAGCCTCGAAAGCTTGTGTGGTTTTTGCTACCAAATAAACCTGTTGGACTTTAACCTGGTGTTGTTAAACTTCTTACTGTGTTTACCCCAGTCCAACGCCGGCATCTCCACATCATTATATAACCTTACCATAACACTCCAACTTTTATACTCGATACTCCGATTTATAAAGGCCAATGTACCAAAGGCACTCTTTACGACCCTATCCACCTGTGACGTCACTTTTAGGGAATTCTGTACCTGTATTCCCAGATCCCTCTGTTCAACTGCACTCTTCAGAGTCCTACCATTTACCCTGTACGTTCTTCTTTGGTTTGTCCTTCCAAAGTGCAATATCTCACACTTGTCTGCGTTAAATCCCATTTGCCATTTTTCAGCCCATTTTTCTAGTTGGTCCAAATCCCTCTGCAAGCTTTGAAAACCTTCCTCACTGTCCACTACACCTCCATTCTTTGTATCATCAGCAAACTTGCTGATCCAATTTACCACATTATCATCCAGATCATTGATATAGATGACAAACAACAATGGACCCAACACCGATCCCTGCGGCACCCCACTAGTCACAGGCCTCCACTCAGAGAAGCAATCCTCCACAACCACTCTCTGGCTTCTTCCATTGAGCCAGTGTCTTATCCAATTTACTACCTCCCCATGTATACCTAGCGACTGAACCTTCCTAACTAACCTCCCATGAGGGACCTTGTCAAAGGCCTTGCTGAAATCCAGGTAGACAACATCCACCGCCTTCCCTTCATCCACTTTCCTGGTAACCTCCTCGAAAAACTCTAATAGATTGGTCAAACATGACCTACCACGCACAAAGCCATGTTGACTCTCCCTAATAAGTCCCTGTCTATCCAAATATTTGTAGATCCTATCCCTTATCACACCTTCCAATAACTTGCCCACCACCGACGTCAAACTTACTGGCCGATAATTTCCCGGATTTCTTTTGGAACCTTTTTTAAACAACAGAACAACATGAGCCACCCTCCAATCATCCAGCACCTCCCCCGTGAATACTGACATTTTAAATATGTCTGCCAGGGCCCCTGCAAGTTCAACACTAGCTTCCCTCAAGGTCCGTGGGAATACCCTGTCCGGGTAATAAGAGGGTTAATTTGGTACTTAAACCCCAAATGTACGCAACCATTTTCCAACAGCATGGAGTTTGTTGGAGCAAAACTGGCAAAAGTTCAATCAACTAGTGATGGGCATACTTATTCGGGAGGGGTGGGTTTCCCCCTGTGGACAGAAGGGCCTCTACCTCCAACCCCCCACCCCCCAAAAAATATCTGAAAAATAATTCAGCATGTTTGTGAGCAGGCTGCTGCAGGCAGTCAATACTAAATGTAGGATTCAGTGCATCAATGTCCAGGTCAGAAAGAAAATGGCTGACTTGAAGAAAGTAGTGACATGAGTGCTTGACAGTGTATGCTCTGGCCTGTTTATCATTTTGATTTTTAATGACTCAGCTGTTTCCTGAGTATTTCTGCATGCGAGAAACCATGCTGCTTTCTTGAGAAATACAAGCGTCAGCGTATAACTCTCACGCTGTAATGAGACGGAAATCCTGATACAGTATACTTTTATAAGCCTACCTAATGTTCGTTACGGCTGTGTGGGTTGCACTCTCACCAATGCCACAGACCTGAGCACAAAACCTGGCCATGCTGAGGGAGTGCCACACTGTCAGAGGTGCCATCGATCAGATGGCTCGTCAAACTGGGGCCCCACCTGCTGTCTTGGATGAACCCAAAATCCCATGAGACTACTGCAAAGAAGTGCCGAGGGCTCTCTGCAACCAACACATTAAAGGGAAAAAACACCATCTGGTCTTTATCACATTGCTGCTTGTGGGATCTTACTGTGTACAAATTGGCTGCGCTTCTGACATTACAACAGTGACTACACTTAAAAAAAAAACAATTTGTTCTGTGGGCCATCCTGAGCTTTTGAAATATAAGAGAAAATTGCATGTTATTTCTACTTTCTATTTGGTGTCAGCGAGCAGGTGCTGTATATTCTGCAGTTGTATATGTCACCATCTGTGTTGTCTAAGCTTACAGAGTCTAAATATTACTTACCTAATGCAGAAGAAGCAGATGGCACACAACAAGCAAAAGGATAGAAAGAGATGAGGCATTGCAATTCTTGAACATCACCAGGTGCGACAACAGCGAGGCAGCAGGAAAGGGTGAAGTTGCCAACCTCTGCCAAGCCCAGCGACAGCACCTTTTATGTCTTGTCCCCCCCCCTCAACTCTTCCATATGCAGTGACAAATTGAACCTCAATCATGATACGCATGTTTTGAAGGATTATTTTTCCTTGCTTCATTAAGGTATTATCTGAAATATATTCCACCTCTAGGCCCGGGAGGGTATAGTGCCAGTGCACCGGTTTGCCTCTGCAGGATGGCACTGCACATGACCATGCACCTTTGACGGTGAGCATGAAGAGTTGGTAGCTCACAGCTCACAAGTAAACGGATCAGGAAGAGCAACTGATGGCAGCTGTTGCCCAGAGTGAAAAATATGGCTTTTGCCTCTAACGTAGCTTCAGGACTCTAATCTCTGAATCCTGCTTATAAAAGAAATGGTCAATGGAGTAAAGTCATAGAATCCCAACCGTGCAGAAGGAGGCCATTTGGCCCATTGAGCCTCCACTGACAACAATCCCACCCAGGCCCTATCCCCGTAACCCCACCTGTCCCCCTGACACTAAGGGGCAATTTAGCATGGCCAATCAACCTAACCCCACATCTTTGGTGTGTGTGAGGAAACTGGAGCACCCGGAGGACACCCACACGGACGTGGAGCGAACGTGCAAACTCCACACAGACAGTGACCTGAGGCCGGAATTGAACCCGGGTCCCTGGTGCTGTGAGACAGCAGTGCTAACCACTGTGCCACCCAGTCATCGTCACGTCGGCATTTCTGGAGGAATTCTGAAGAATATGAACGTCCACTATTTGGATCTGCAAAAGACACAGAAGTATGCTTGCCTGCGGTGAAATCTCCATGACAACTTCAGTGACATTTGAAGTGAAGTCCGCTCTGGCATCTGTTCTAAGCACAGTGGGAGTGCTCACACTCCTGACATGGAAGCTTCGGCTCCTGTTTACAAGAGGCTGTCGTGTTTGCCTGAAGCATAGTAGGGGATCATAGTAAGGCAATCTTGATGCAAAGATTTTGAGACCTCATAGCTGCCTAGAGGTCCTGTTTGCATGCATATCTGAAAACGTACTGAGAGCATATTCACGAGCAGGGGCATGACTGCTGCAGACAAGGACAAGTCTCTTGTGTATCTGGATCCATCGAGCATCCCTGTACACTGCGGGTGGGAGCACCGGAAAGCTGGCGGAAGCAGACACGGCTGTTTCAGTTCCAAAGTCACCTCCAGAATGCAGCCCAAGAATGTTCCAGGCTCCCAAAGTGTCAGTTGCTGTCAGTGCAATTCCGTAGCCACCGTACACACTCCTCCCACAGGAACAATACTTTGATGAACTTTAAGGGTTAAATGGCACACCTATTTGCACCAAGGGGAAACATTGTGGTAGCAGCAGATATTAACACACAGTTCATACATCCCCTAATTTAGTGTAACAATCTGAGTGCCTGAGGTTATCTTTGTCTTTCTGAAGAATGAAGCAGCAAGAGAGCAGAACAGATGATGGTTACATCGGATATTGTTAGTGTCCTGCTCACACTCTACCTTGCCGTTATCTTGAGTCTCCTCCCGCTAGTTAGGCCTGTGTATAGCAGACTTGGACATCATGCGGCACCTGATAATGATTTTGGAGTTCGTGAGATAGGGTCTGTGCTACAGGAAGCTCCATGATCCATCCAGACAACGGTGAGCTTCATGATGGCTCCGAAGATTTTCTGGACTTAGTTACATCTTCTCCCTGTTTCTGTACAACAGGGATGTTATTAGCCAGCACTGAAGTCAAAAGGGAGCCCTCTAATCTTCCTTTACAAATTGGCATTCAATAAATGTGATACGTGCTACACAGGAAGTGGGCATTGATCTGCCTAATGCAGTGCTGGTGGCCATTGACTAGTTAAAGATTGAAGGAGCAGAATGCTTTCCTGTTCACATAAACCATTACAGTATGGTTGAGGTCCTTGTAGTTACCCTGATTGGCATGTGTTGGGTGATTGATTTGGTAGCCTTCTCACTTCTGAGTCACATTCCATGTTAAACATCTAATCTTCACAAGGTTCCCAGTTTGAGTCCTGTGCCAGGATTTGAGCACAAAAATCAAGGCTGACACTCCATTGCAGTACTGATGGAGCTCTGCGCTATCTGAGATGCTATTTTTCAGATGAGACAATAAACTGAGGCCCTAGTTACCTGCTGAAGTGGACGTGAAAGACGCCATGCCACTATTTCAAAGAAAACCAGAAGAGTTATTGTCACTTTTGGTCATTGTCATGTTCCTTTTCATGGGAGCTTGTTGCATGCCATGTTTCCTATGTTACAATAATGATTACACCTCCAAGGTACTTTGATATGAGATGTTTGAGAGGGCTGTGATAAAGAGTGAAATAAGTGCAAGTTTCCTTTTTGGAATGAAATTCTAGTGTTGTTAATAATCATGAAACTATTGGGTTGTTGTAAAAACCCACCTGGTTCACAAATGCCCTTCAGGGAAGGAAATCTACCGTGCTTACCTGGTCTGGCCTATACGTGACTTGAGATTGACTCTCAGCTGCACTCTGAAATGGCCGAGCACTTCCACTCAGATGCATTAAGTCACTATAAAACAAGTACTGTACCTACTGTCTATGGACTGCAGTTCAAGAAGGTGAGCCACCACCATCTCCTCATGGACAATTAGTAAGGGACAAATGATGTCTTGCTCACATAGCTTGTAACCCTAAAGTTCTGACAAATTACAGTATCCTGTTCTTAAAGCGATGAAGCTATTGGCCATGAATAAATTGCTTCCAGGCTAATGTATCAGTGACTTGTGTCTCTCCTCCATTACCCCTATTACCCATGGAACTCATGCAAAGGGCAACTTTCCTTCTGACCATTGGAGGTGCTACAGTTTCTCCATTATGCCACCTGATATAATTTTATGGCCTCACTCGTCCCGAAACCGTAAAATCCCACCCGAGGTCAATGGACCTTCCCAAGCTCCACCCCCCGCCCACTCCGATTCCCATGGCGGGCGGGGCCAGTAAAATTCCAGCCCATGTTCCCAATGTGTTTTCAATTTCTCTTCATTGGAATTGTTGCTGGGAGCAATTTAAATGTTGCTTTGAATAATATTGTTTATTAAGGCATGGGCTCTTCCTCCGACCCCACCCCCCTCCCTGAATAACTCACTTGGTGGGCAGTCCTGCAGTCCTTGCCCGTGGTCATGTGGAAACCAAGCCCCGTGCCAAATAGAAGACAGACAACATTGGTGTGGCGAGGTGGGAGGGGCAGTGGCAAGTGGCCTTTCCTGCGCCCACTGGGGGTTTAATCAAGCGGACGACGTGCTGAGGGCTGGGGGCTTTTCACCTCACGATTTTTTTAAAAAGGGCCGGGAAACCTAAAGGGTGGAAGGGAAATCAGTTGCAACACGGGAAAATGTTCAAGACCTCCTAGATGGTTGGGCTTTTGTTTCCGAATCCTTGGCACACATTACTGCTCTTGTAATTAAAAGAAATATTTGCGTGAGGGGAATGGGTATTATTTTGATTGAAGTACAGAAAAACGATTGCAGAGTTTTCCGAAGTTCAGTATTTATTCTCGTCTTTACTGTGTTTGAAATCCTGATTTAAAGCTATTTAAAAATTCTAGACGCTGATTACTACAATGACAGAATATTACAACTGAGCCCAGCTGGGATAAAATGGGACAGTAATTTAGACGCGCTGTCAAGCTACCAGTGGGCTGCCCTGCTCTGCAGACAGATTGCAAGCTTCCGCTGTTGAGAGAAAATGATGAATATTTATTCCACAGGAAAATGGGGTATAATGTATTAAATATATAATAACCAGTAGCCAGTTTATCATTGCTAATCAGCTTTAATGTACTTGTTAAATTTCAAGTATTAATTTATTATGCTTATGTGGACTGTCACACCTTTACCCAGGCACATTGACTGTTGTTTCAAACAGTAATCTTAATTCCTGGTAATAAGAGCCCTGACAAAGGTTCGGAGTTAACAAAAAAATTGAAATATTAAAGTGTTCTCTTCAACCATTTTCATGAAGGAATGAAAAATCTCGTGTTAATGGGCCTTGCTTGACAACTGTAGACCTAACTGATGGAGCCATTGACTCCTAACTAATATCCTGCATAGACAGGGCAGTAATGTTTCATGTTGGATATTAAAAGTATTTATGAATTCTTTGAGCGTGATGTCGGAAATTATGGTTCTCAGTTAGCTGGGGTTTATGCAGTTTTAATGGAGCATAGTTGATGTATAGTTCCAGCCTAAAATAGGAATGTTTTATCCAAATGTATTGGCCTTGACTGCAGGCCTCTTTTTGTTTCATTGCCTCACTAGATTTTCACTCCGAAAGAACGAAAAGTATTAGGGCAGCACAGCCTCGACTGACTGGCCTGCCTGATCATCCATCGGCACTTACAGGAATTGAAGTAATGCTGGCCTCCTTGTGTCATGAGCACCTCCCTAGAAGGGAACTTGAGAGAGCAGACAGTGGAAATGTTGCTGTCGCGTCTCCCTAGGCTGAGTTCTGAGATGATTTTCAGCAGTGCGGGTGATTCGGAGAAATCCCCAACTCCTCAAGGAGATTATTATGGGTGGCACAGTGGTTAACACTGCTGCCTCACAGCGCCAGGAACCCAGGTTCGATTGCAGCCTTGGGTCACTGTCTGGGCGGAGTCTGCATATTCTCCCCATGTCTGCATGGGTTTCTTCTGGTTGCTGCGGTTTCCTCCCACAGTCTGAAAGACATGCTGGTTAGGTGCATTGACCATGCTAAATTCTTCCTCAGTGTACCCGAACAGGCGCAGGAGTGTGGCGACTAGGAGATTTTCACAGTAACTTCATTGCAGTGTTAACGTAAGCCTACTTGTGACACTAATAAATAAACTTTAAAGATTATTTGAGTTTTTTTGTTGTTTTTCTTCCACTTTAGGTCAACAGTGGTTAGCACTGTTGCTTCACAGCCTCAGGGACCCGGGTTCAATTACAGTCTTGGGTGACTGTGTGGAGTTTGCACGTTCTCCCTGTGTCTACGTGGGCTTCCTGCAGGTGCTCCGGTTTCCCCCCCCTCACTCCAAAGATGTGCAGATTAGGTTGATTGGCCATGCTAAATTGCCCCTTAGTGTCAGGTGGATTAGCAGGGTAAATACATGGGGTTACAGGGATAGGACCTGGGTGAATCGGTGTCGGTGCAGGCTCAATGGGCCGAATGGCCTCCTTCTGCACTGTAGGGATTCTATGATTCTATTTCCCCTCCCATCCAACTTCATCACAGATGCAGTCGACCATCTGCTGACACCAGATTATCTCCCTCTTGTGTGTCTCCCTCCATCTCTGGAAGTGGGTAGAAGCACTTCAACTGGCACATTCACATCAGAGGGTCAGGTTTATTTTCCAAAAAGGCCATATTAAGCTGATAGCAACATAAATCATTCATTGTTTGGCTTTTATCCAATGTAATCACTTTGGGACTCTTATTTAAGATAAATTCTGCAACTGCTTTTGTTTGACATAAAGATTAGTCATTTAGCTGGATGTTGCAAACGCTCTTCCCTTTCCAAGAATTGTTTGTCCTGTCGGAATATTGCTGATTGAAAGTAAAAGTAAATGCCTGATAAACGGGTGTCAGGATATCAGGTGGCACAATGGTTAGCACTGCTGCCTCACAGCACCAGGAACCCGGGTTCCATTCCGGCCTTGGGTGACTGTGTCGAGTTTACACATTCTCCCCATGTTTGCATGGGTTTTCCACCGGGTGCTCCGGTTTCCTTCCACAGTCCAAAGATGTGCGGGTCAGGTAGAGTGACCATGCTAAGTTGCCCCTTCATACCCAAGGTGGATTAGCCATGGTAAATGTGTGGGGTTACGGGGACAGGATAGTGGAGTGGGCCTGGATAAGATGCTGAGTTGGTGCTGCCTTGATGGGCCGAATGGCCTCTTTCTGCACTGTTGGGATCGTATGCTTCAATGGTAAACAGCCATGTGTTTATTTATCATTGCAGGAAAGTAGAGAGTATCAAATTTTCTGTTTATTAACACCACTGTGCTATTAATTTCCTAACAATAGGGTGTTATTTACAGAATTGATCATAAGACAGCTGATGTATACTGGAATAAAAGTAAAATACTGCAGATGCTGGAATCTGAAACAAAAACAGAAAATGCTGGAAAATCTCAGCAGGTCTGACGGGATCTGTGGAGAGAGAATAGAGCCAACGTTTGCAGTCTAGATGACCCTTCATCAAAGCTAAGAGCAAAGAGAACCAACAGAGATTTATACCGTAAGGGTGGGCGGGGGGCTGGAATGTAAATGAGGACAATACAGGCTGAGAAAAGTGCTAAAAGTGTCCATTAAGTGGTTAGAATGCGTGAACGGCAGAACAGAGGCAAGACGGAGAGCTGGAGTGGAGAAGTGGAAAAATGGAAGTTACAAAGGAGGATGCCCACCCCACCCCCCACCTTCCCCCACACCCCTTTCAGGGCAATTGCTATAATCCCCAGGCAGTCCCTCAACCATTTGTACCTCTGTTCTGCCATTCACGCATTCTGTCGACGTCTTGCCCTTGCCGTCTCCCAGTTCTGACAGAATCTAATGAGCCACCTCCCCCTCCCCCTCCCCCTCCCCTGTATTGCCAAATCCGTTTCCCCCAAGTTATTGTTACCCCAGCCATTTCCTGATGACTACCAGCTCCCAGGACCCCATCCACTCCTAAGGACTGGAAAACACCAGATACCTACCTCCACCAGTGCGTTTTGCTATGTGTCTGCAGCTTTAAGTGATAAACAGTAAATTTATAGATGAGGAACGACACAAGGGTCTCTAAATGCGTAGAAGAATATTTCAGACTAAAGCTTTACTGAACGTCACTGGACTTCAGTCCAGAAAACATCAAAATAAATCACAGACAATGCAATTTTAAAAAAAGAATCTGCTTGATTCACTTATTACAAATCAGTGGCTCATCTGGCATTGTCTGTCGTGCTCCCAAGTGTCACATAGGCAAAATGTGTGTCACACTTGCAGAAAATGGCTCACACATAAACACGGCAACCAATTACAGCTGAAAAACCTTTAAAAAGAAGGAGAGTAAAGGGTTCTGAACTCTGTCATTGCCTGCTGATTTCTCCTGACCTTTTAACGTGGTGTCTCCCCACAAGGAGGCGTGAGGAATGTACAAGCAGCTGCCTGTTTGAAAATACCTTCAGCGATTGAAATTAGTCTCTCGTTGGACACCCCCACCCCCCCCGGAGCTGCCTGCTTGGACAGCTCCCACCTCGAGGAAATCGGGTTGCGTGCCTGTGCCCTCCTCGGAGCGGATGGACAGCCTGGCTCGAGGCTAATCCAGAAAGGAAGGCCCCCATCAAGATGCGACCACTCCCCTTGCATTGAATGAACCTTTTCCCGAACCTGCTTGCAAGGTTTATAAATCGCTGCGTTCTCACAGTTGCTCTGCCGCAGGTGATTTACTGATACTTCAACAGAAAATCAAAAATGCTTACAGATGGCAGAGTAATTTATTCACACTCAGTTCAGTGGGCCTGTTCCCTCAGATGTGCAGGCTGGGTACAAAAACATTAGCTATGCTGCATTTCCTATCCTGGTAAAACAGTTCCTTTCGAGAGTAACCTTGTTGCACAAATCCCTCAAAATGCATTTTATTTGTTTCGGCTGTCCAGGAGAATCCTTTGTCTTGTCTTGTCTTGTGCTGCTGCTATGTTTATTTGTTCCGTATCTATTTGAATTTATATTTAAACACTTCCCACCTTTTGCCTTTGGAATGGAGTACTTGGTTTGATTTTCTAAATCGAGCTCTTTATTCGTCTGATGATACTCATAGAATCATAGAAACCCTACAGTGCAGAAGGAGGCCATTCGGCCCATCGCGTCTGCACCGACCACAATCCCACCCAGGCCCTACCCGCATATCCCTACATATTTACCCGCTAATCCCTCAAACCTACACATCTCAGGACTCTAAGGGGCAATTTTTAGCATGACCAATCAACCTAACCCGCACATCTTTGGACTGTGGGAGGAAACCGGAGCATCCAGAGGAAACCCACGCAGACACGAGGAGAATGTGCAAACTCCACACAGACAGTGACCCAAGCCGGGAATCGAACCCAGGTCCCTGGAGCTGTGAAGCAGCAGTGCTAACCACTGTGCTACCGTGCCGCCCTTGAGGAATCATTGGCTGCAGGTTGAGTCCTTTTAATCATAGCAGTGCAGAAGGAGGCCATTTGGCCCATCAAGTCTACACCGACCACCATCCCACCCAGGCCCTATCCCCTGAACCCCATGTATTTACCCTGCTAGTCCCCCTGACACTGAGGCAATTTACCATGACCAATCCACCTAACCCGCACATCTTTTTGGACTGTGGGAGGAAACTGGAGCACCTGGAGGAAACCCACGCAGACACGGGGAGAATGTGCAAACTCCACACAGACTGTTTATGAATGAATGAATCTCATATGTTGGGCGGGGAGTACCTTTCAAATAAACCGAATAACTGTTGCAAGCGCAGAGCGAGAGCGTGGAATGTGGAAAGAATGTCTGGAGAGCTGACATAAAACTACTCAAGAAAATCGCTGAAGGTAATCACATTTGTTTTCAATTGGTGTGTAAACTGTGGAACAGAAGCCTGGGATTTTAACATGATGCCCGCGTTATGTATGAGTGGGTTAAATCGCCAGTCTTTTACAATCTTATGGTCACAGCTTCAGATTGTTTGCAACCTTTTTGTGGCAGGATAATGAAAATTGGAATTGCTCAGACATACTCTGCCACTTGTCGAAGTCCTGTGGGTGTGTGGGTGGAGGTGCTGAAACTCCACTACACGATCAATCAACAGGGAGACTTGTTTCTGTGAGAAGTGGCTCAGGGACTAATACAGCAGTTAATAAAAGCCAAATTTTATTGTGCGGTTTGCCCACTGAGGATGAGCCTTCGACTGCTGCGGAGAAAAAAGTAACTTGCAGTTCGGCAGGTGGTTAGAAAACGGTGGTTAGAATGCTCCCACTTTCATAGAATGCCTACAGTGCAGAAGGAGGCCATTCAGCCCATCAAGTCTGTACCGACCACAATCCAGGCCAGGCCCTATTCCCATAACCCCACATAGTTACCCTGCTAATCTCCCTGACACTCAGGTCATTATAACATGGCCAATCAACCTAACCTGCACATCTTTAGACTGTGGGAGGAAACCGGAACACCCGGAGGGAACCCACGCAGACACGGAGAGAGTGTGCAAACTCCACACAGCCAATCACCCAAGCCGGGAATCGAACCCGGGTCCCTGGCGCTGTGAGGCAGCAGTGCTAACCAGTGTACCACCATGCCGGAACGAAGTTCTGTGGCGGGGATGGGAACAGGAACATGGTATGTTTCCCACTCTGGCGGCCAGTGGGAAAACACGCCAAATCTTCCGGTCCTGGCCTCATTAGTGTATTCAGCGATGGGGCAGGCCTGGATGGGATGTCATCCGGCGTCCTATCCGGTTACCAGATTGAAAAGGCATCCTACATCACTGACCCGCTACTGAAGAAAGCAGGTGGACCAGCTGAACATGAAGGTAGATTTCAGGGAGCGCTCTGAGACCAGAAAATGGACTTCCTGTGAACAAGAACATTTTGAGGCTGGAAGAGGGATCCCCGCCAGGACACCAAATCAGGAAGGTCCACCTGCAGATGCACCCTCCGCCACCCCCAACCCATTGTTGTGGTATTCCAAAGGTCTACGGTTGCAGGCAACCTCCATCCTATAATCCAGAGGCAGCCCCAGGCATTGTTCAGATTAATCCTGACATTTGCACACCACATTGTTCTGAATGTGTTTCACGCCGTCGTTTTTTTCCAGCCAGCATTGCAGAGAATCTGGCACTGGGTGGGCCTCCATTTGCATCCCATTACAAGACAAGGTTCACGCCCACCTCTGGCGGGTTTTCCGACCCACCAGTGGGGCACCAGCAGAAGATCCCACTGTAAATTCATGCTTGATGTGAAAGGAATTTCTGTGCCTCCCACTATATTGTCTTCCCACGCCTGTCATCAAACACGCCGGTGGGGGCTTGAGGGAATTCCGTCCAGTGTTTCCAAAGGCTGCCCCAACCCTGGAGTGGTGACTGAACACACGACATTCGTGAGTCAGAGATGAGAAGAATTTGAACTGCTCAAACTGATGCTTAAAGATTGAAATAACAGTTGTCCCATGTATTTAAAAAGCTTAGTGCCAGTTCATTGGGAATACTTTCACCTTGAATCAGTGGCTGTGCTTTCAGATCAGTGTGTTTTCTTCCAACCTGAATAAGCACACATCAGAATCATTATACTCAATCAATATAACTACAAGCATGATCCCCAAGCCAAATTTTGCCTGTGGATAAGGAAGTCTTATCAGTTGCTTGCACTGTAATTGGAGAATGGTTGGATGGTGGATTGGACTCAGTCACAAAGTACACTCAGGTGAAAAGAAAGATGTTTGCACTGTCTTCCTCAATGACTGGAGTTACTGAGTTGTTTGGTGGACATTTCTTTTGCACTATTTCCCCATTCCTGTTTGTGAGATATTTTACCAGCAGGTACCAGCTCTTGTCTCCGTCAGAATCCCTACAATGCAGAAGGAGGCCATTCGACCCATTGAGTCTGCACCGACCCACTTTTTAATATATCTTACCCAGGCCCTATCCCCACATACTTACCCCGCTATTCCCCCTAACCTACATATCCCGGGACACTCGGGCATTTTAGTATGGCCAATCCACCTAACCCGCACATCTTTGGACTGTGGGAGGGAAGCCACAGTAAGAAGTTTAACAACACCAGGTTAAAGTCCAACAGGTTTATTTGGTAGCAAAAGCCACGCAAGCTTTCGGAGCTCTAAGCCCCTTCTTCAGGTGAGTGACACGCAGACACAGGGAGAATGTGCAAATTTCACACAGTCACCCAAGGCTGGAATTGAACCCGGGTCTCTGGCGCTGTGAGGCTGCAGTGCTAACCACTGTGCCACCATGTCACCCATGAATCATCGCTACGGTTCACGAATCTTGCCATACATTTCTTAGGTTGCTTAGGTTGATCAAATGGCCAAAATACTGACATTTTCCTTTCTGGATGTCAATCTTTTGGGATCTTTTTGCTCTTCATTTGTCTTCTAGTCGGTGTATGGAATTTTTAACATCTGCCTTCTGAACCACCTTTCAAAGGCCTCTATTTTCTTCCACAGATTTTCACTTCTAGGTTTTTAGATTGGCTGGAGCAAAAAAGAGGGAATTTGCAATGTTGTTTCAATGCATCAGGGTGATAACATTATTCAGCGACAGGAAGATAGTGGAGAAATAATAGCACTTCCCTTGTCTCTTGAGTTGAGTTATTTTAATTTAGGAAGGAAAAGGTCAATTGAATATTTGAGCAGGACAAAGTTGACAGTTCTCAGACTCACCAGCTGAAGTTGTTGCACAGTCGAAAGGTGTTGCAGATCAGTGGACCACAAGCTGGTTAAAATGGCACGTCAGATGGTGTTCTGAATGTGACAACGTGGTGGGAGATTGCTCGGCTTTGCACTGAAACACTAAAGGATTTTTCACCATCGCTTGCTGTGAAACACTGATTTATAACTGTCTCCTGCTCTCTGAGTTACAATACTTGCCATATACCGTTTCCTGTCATTTATAACATCTGTTTAGCTCATAATCAGCCAATTCTCTGTGGTCTTGGGGAGTATAAGGTTTCTGTTCTGGAAATAACTATAAGGGCAGACATTGATATTATTTATAATTACTTTCTTTATTTTTCACTGGATTTCGGCAGCTACCCTGCCTATTCCCCCACGCCCTCATTCCTCCACTGCCTTATCTAACCACCGCCTCATCGCCCTTCCCTCCGGTCCCTCATCCCCCGGACCCCTGTCCCCCGGACCCCCGTCCCCTGTCGCCCACTCGTGTCCCCCCCGTCGCCCTCGTTCCCCCCCCATCGCCCTCGTCCCCCCCCCTCCCATTGCCCTCGCCCCACCTTCCCGCCCCCCCCCCCCCCCGGGGTTGACCTCGACCCCCCCGTCCCATCGGTCGCCCCGTGCCTCCAGTCCCCCGCCCCCCCCCCCCCGGTCGCCCTCATTCCCCCCGCACCCCCCCCCCCCGGTTGCCCTCATCGCCCCCCCCCCCCCATCACCCTTGTCCCCACCCCCCCTTCGCCCTCATCAGCCCTGTGCCCGTCGCCCCCCCCTCCCGTCGCCCCCCCGTCTCCCAGTCGCCCCCGTCCACCCCCCCTTCGCCCCCTCCCCCCCCATCGCCCTCATCCCCCCCCCCCCCCCCCCCGTCGCCCTCGTCCACCCCCCCCCCCCCCCCACCGTCGCCCTCATCGCCCCCCCGCCGCCGTTGTCCCCACCCCCCCATCGCCCTCGTCACCCCTGTGGCCGTCGGCCCCCCCCTCCCATCGCCCCCTGTCTCCCAGTCGCTCCCGTCCCCGTCCCCCCCGTCTACCCCCCTTTGCCCCCTTCCGCCCCCCCCATCGCCCTCATGTCCCCCCCCCGTCGCCCTCGTCCCCCCCGTCGCCTTCGTCCCCCCCGTCGCCCTTGTCCCCCCCTCCCGTCGCCCTCGTCCCCACCCCTCGCCCCTGTTGCCCCCGTCCCTGTCGTTCCCCCTCGCCACCGTCCCCAGTCCCCCCAGTCGTCCGTCGTCTCCCATCCCTCCCGTCGCCCCCGTCCCCCATCGTCTCCCCTGTCACCCTCGTCTCCCCCCGTCCGCCTCGTCGCCCGAGTCAGCCCCCATCGCCCCCTTCCCCCGTCTCGCCCGTCGGCCCCTGTCGCCCCCATCTCCCCCATCGTCCCCTGTCCCCCTGTTGCCCCGTCTCCCCCGTCACCACCGTTCCCTGTCATCCCATCCCCCACTGCCTCTCCCCATCACCATACATCTTCTCACCTGGAGCTTGGGACATCCTGGGTCTTGGAATTTCTCATGGATTTTCATCCAGAGGCCACCACCAAGGCAAATATAAACAGGAATATTTTTATAGTGAAGGGGAAATCAAGTCAGACAGTTGGAGGACCGAGGTAGTCTGTGGGAGATTTATAAACAAAGTGCTTCAACTGGGTTGGAGGGATGAAAACCAGGGGTGCTATCAACTCCACTTTAAAAAGACAGAGTTATTTGATATATTGGCACGAACTCTGAGCAAGAGAGAAAGAAAGACCAACCTGAACTGGAGTAATGGCAGAAGAATCATCAGCCTGAATATGGAGGGGATAAATTTTTCACTGAGTTCATTGCGTGTGGCCAAGCAGCATTGAGGTTATCTTCTTCAATCTATTTAAATGTCAATCAACTGTGTTACATTTGCTTCAAGCCTGTACCAGCTTCCAGTGATTGGACAGACTGATGAACTGAACCATTAAGTGTTGGGTTTAGAGTCTCGGAGGAGATGGGAGTTGGGAAGTGTTTCCTTGTGATGCGCCATCCATTTTGATGTGGGGCAGACTGGACGGAGCAGCTGTGGTTCCCTTTCTTGTCCATAGATTTTGCTTGTTGGGACATGTGTTTATTCAATTTGTTGTAAACTTGTACCAGGAATTCAAATCTTAAAATGTCCACGCTGAAGTTGAAATAACCAACAAATGGTGTGCCTGGTAACTGCAATCCTTTGAGGATTTTTTTGTATGTTTTTTGCGCTTTGGAATGCGTGAAGTTTAGTTTGATGAGCAATTATTAAATTTGCCTTGCTACATTAAAGGCTACAAAAGAATTTAGTCTTCAAAATGTTAATCAACTTGCCTGATTTCTTCTGTGTAATTTCCCTGGCTCATTACCCTTGTAGCGTGTGTTGAAATGGATTTTCCATTCATGCGCATAACATTCCCGTCTGGTCCCATTTTACTTGGTCACTTGGGCGTGCAAATCAAAAAATTAATTTCTAGCTGCAGTTTTATAATTTACAACTTGCCAATATTTGGGAGCAGTGAGATGTGATGGTTAAACAGGACCTGTAATCACAATCAGCGTATCACTGACGGGATCAACTGTTGTCAGATGAATGACTCTTTATTTTTGTAAAGGAGTCTCTCGGGGTTGGGGAGGGGATGGTGGTGCTTGGTTGCTGGGCAACCAGTGCTGAAAGAGAGAGCTGCAACTTTTATGCCCCACGCTGCTTTAGTTATTTTACCTGGTGCTATTGTCTGAAGATGGTGACTTGTGACCCTTTGGAGAGGGAGCTGCACAAGGTGCAAAACATTGGCGAAGGGTCATCCTGACTCGAAACGTTGGCTCTATTCTCTCTCCATAGATGCTGTCAGACCTGCTGAGTTTCTCCAGCATTTTCTGTTTTTGTTTCAGATTTCAGCATCTGCAGTATTTTATCTTTATGCAAAGCACTGGTGCCCGTGCTCCATGGGTGTCTCGGTTCATTGGCTGAGTACCCTGTCAATCAGGAGGGTCTACACACCAGATTGGCTGCTTTGAACACTGCCAGAACAATTGGCGCATAGCCCATCCTGATTGACCAGATACTCAGCCAATGATAGCTGTTGTTCTGAACAAAACATTCATTGGCTGAGTAGGGCACCTGAGATTCTCCAGACCCTCCTTTCTTGCTTGCCTCATGAACTGTTTCTATTCTGTTTCTATTGATGAGAGGTTACCTCTCATGACACCAGGTTACCTCTGATGATACCAGGTTATAGTCCAACAGGTTTATTTGAAATCACTATCATCTATTGATGATGTTGGGTGCTTTCTTTGGTCTTCACTACCCACCTGGCTGGAGGCTGCTGGAGTGCACAGTAAGGTAAAGCACCTAATGGCTCACCTCTGTGCTTTGTTTGTCCCCAGAAGGCCCTTCCTGAACCCCGTCTTGGATGGTGAGGCTCTGGGTCTTCCCAAACTGATCTGTCCTCCCTCAAGTCAATGGTGTGGCCTTGGTCCTTCCCGATCTCTCCTCCCTCAATGGCTCCTGTCCTGGCTTCCTGACCACCTTCCTTGAATCGATGTTGGCCATTGAGTGTGCACTACCTGAGGCGAATGCAAGGCTGTTCACTGGATTGATTCCAGGGATGGATGAATGACTTGTCTTATGAAGAGAGTTTGAACAGTTTAAGCCTGTGCTCACTGGAGTTGAGAAAAATGAGAGGAAACCTAATTGAGGTATATAAGATGCTAAAGGGAATTGACAGAGTAGACATAGAGCAGATGTTTTCCCTTGTTGGACATTCTAGAATGAAAGGCCATAGTTTTAACATATAACACATGTTACACATAGTTGTTGTGATGGGAGACTTTAATTTCCCAAACATAGATTGGAATATCCCTCGGGTAAGGGGATTGGATGGGGAGGAGTTCGTTAGGTGTGTTCAGGAGGGTTTCCTAACGCAGCATGTGGACAAGCCTACAAGAGGAGAAGCTGTACTTGATCTGATACTGACCAATGAACCTGGACAGGTGTCAGATCTCTGTGGGAGAGCATCTTGGGGATAGTGATCATAACTCTATCTCCGTTATGCTTGCATTGGAAAAAGAGAGGATCAGGCAAGCTAGGAAAGCATTTATATGGAGTAAGGGGAAATATGAAAACATAAGGCAGCAAATTAGAGGAGTAAATTGGAAGGAGGTATTCTCGGGGAAATGTACTGAAGAGAGGTGGCAGTTTTTCAAGGAATGTCTGTCTAGAGTTCTACAGGACAACGTTCCAAGCAGACAAGGAGGTGTTGGTAGGTTAAAGGAACCGTGGTGCACGAAAGCTGTGCGGGACCTAGTCGAGAAGAAAAGGAAAGCATTCTAAAGGTTCAGAGAGCTTGGCGAAGATAGGGATCTAGATGAGTATACGGCTTGGAGGAAGGGACTAAAGAAGGAAATTAGGAGAGCCAGAAGGGGTCACGAGAAGGCCTTGGCAGGTAGGATTAAGGAAAACCCTAAGGCGTTCTATAAATATGTGAAGAGTAAAAGGATGAGATATGAAGGAATAGGGCCTATAAAAGGTGAAGGCGGGAAAGTCTGTGCGGAACCAGTAGAAATGGCAGAGGTGCTTAATGAGTATTTTGCCTCAGTTTTCACAGAGGAGAAGGACCTGGGTGGATGTACTGCGGGCTTGCAGTGGACTGAAAAGATTGAGTATGTGGACTTTAACAAAGAGGTTGTGCTGGAATCTTTGAATGGCAACAAGATAGATAAGTCGCCGGGTCCGGATGGGATGTATCCCAGGTTACTGTGGGAGGCGAGGGAAGAGATTGCAGAGCCTCTGGCGATGATCTTTGCGTCGTCGATGGAGACGGGAGAGGTGCCGGAGGATTGGAGGATTGGTAAGCTGATGGAGAAGATCCTGAGGGACAAGATTTATGAGCATTTAGAGAGGTTTAGTATGCTCAAGAATACTCAGCATGGCTTTGTCAAAGGCAGATTGTGCCTTACGAGCCTGGTGGAGTTCTTCGAAAATGTGACTAAACACGTTGACGAAGGGAAAGCGGTAGATGTGGTTTATATGGATTTTAGCAAGGCGTTCGATAAGGTCCGCCATGCAAGGCTTCGAGAAAAAGTGAGAGGGCATGGGATCCAAGGGGCTGCTGCCCTGTGGATCCAGAACTGGCTTGCCCAAAGGAGGCAGAGAGTGGGTATAGATGGGTCTTTTTCTAATTGGAGGTCGGTCACCAGTGGTGTGCCCCAGGGATCTGTTCTGGGACCCTTGCTGTATGTCATTTTCATAAATGACCTGGATGAGGAAGTGGAGGGATGGGTTGGTAAGTTTGCCGATGACACGGAAGGTTGATGGGATTGTGGATAGTCTGGAGGGACGTCAGAAGTTACAGAGGGACATTGTTAGGATGCAAGACTGGATGGAGGAGTGGCAGATGGACTTCAACTCAGATAAATGCGTAGTGGTCCATTTTGGCAGGTCAAATGGGATGAAGGAGTACAATATAAAGGGAAAGACTCTTAGTGGACCTTGGGGTCCAGGTCCATAGGACTCTACAATTGGCCCCGCAGGTGGAGGAGGTGGTTAAGAAGGCGTATGGTGTGCTGGCCTTTATCAATCGAGGGATTGAGTTTAGGAATCCGGGGATAATGATGCAGCTATATAAGACCCTCGTCAGACCCCACTTGGAGTATGTGCTCAGTACTGGTCACCTCATTACAGGAAGGATGTGGAAAAGATTGAAAGGGTGCAGAGGAGATTTACAAGGATGTTGCCTTATGAGGATAGGCTGAGGGAGCTCGGTCTTTTCTCCTTGGAGAGACGTAGGATGAGAAGAGACCTAATAGAGGTATATAAGATGTTGAGAGGCATAGATCGGGTGGACTCTGAGGCTTTTTCCCAGGGTGGAAATGGCTGCTACGAGAGGACACAGGTTTAAGGTGCTGGGGGGTAGGTACAGGGGAAATGTTAGGGGGAAGTTTTTCACACAGAGGGTGGTGGGCGAGTGGAATCGGCTGCCATCAGTGGTGGTGGAGGCAAACTCAATAGGGCCTTTTAAGAGACTCCTGGATGAGTACATGGGACTTAATAGGATGGAGGGTTATAGGTAGGCCTAGAAGGTAGGGATATGTTCGGCACAACTTGTGGGGCCGAAGGGCCTGTTTTGTGCTGTAGTTTTTCTATGTTTCTATGTTTCTAACATAGAATAACATTGAATCCCGACAGTGCAGAAGGAGGCAGTTCGGCCCATCGAGTCTGCACTGACCACAATCCCACAGGCCCTAAGCCCGTAGCTTCACATATTTACCCTGCTAATCCCCCTGACACTAGGCTCAATTTTAGCATGGCCAATCAACCTAATCTGCACATCTTTGGACTGTGGGAGGCAACCGGAGCACCCAGAGGAAACCCACGCAGACACGGGGAGAATGTGCAAACTACACGCAGACAGTGACCCAAGGCCAAAATTGAACCCAGGTCCTTGGTGCTGTGAGGCAGCAGTGCTTGCCACTGTGCCGCCCTGGGGATGGCAGATTTAAGGGATGGCAGATTTAAAACAGATAAGAGGAGGAATTACTTCACTCAAAGGGCAGTGAATTTGTGGAATTCTCTATCTCCGAGTGCAGTGGATGCTGGAAGACTAAACAAATTTAAGAGGGAGATGAACAGGTTTTTAATTAGTAGCAGGATAAAGGGTTATGAGGAGCGGGCAGGAAGATGGAGATGAGGATGAGATGAGATCAGCCATGATGATATTGAATGGCAGAGCAGGCTCGGGGGCTGAATTGCCTACTCTTGCTCCCAGTTCATATGTAAGGTTGGTGATATTTTAACCAAGCTTCTTAGCTTGGCCCCAGTTCCCCTTCCCTGGTGACCAGGACTTGGGGCCTATAGTCTATCGCGCTTGCTATGCTTCTTGAGCAAAAAAGGTTTTATTAGCCAGCTCTGCTGCTTGGCACTTTTTAATGGTCATTTTTATTAATTAATCATTTTATGATCAGTTTATTATTTTGACATTGAATTTTTTTTTATATTAATGTTTAAGGTTGTGCCAAACCAGATCATAGGCAACTGCAGCTAGCTTTCTTGCTGTACAGGAATGAGAGGCCCACAATCCTGTCTGGAGGGCTGCCGAAAGGGGATATTTTTGCTTCAGTAGAAATGGCACGTGTTGGGAATGCTCAGCACATCTAGCAGCATCTGTGCAGAGAGAAACAGAAGCCAGTGACCCTTCATCTGAGCTAGTACAGATCGTGGACCTGATTCTAGGTCTGTTTCTCTCTCCGCAGATGCTGAGGATTGGGGTAGGAGGCAGTCAGTGGGGGGGGGGGGGGGGGGGGTGGTGAGAGACTCCAGGGATTCGGGTTTGAGGGAGGTCTGGGGGAGGCCAGAGGGTGATGGGGTGGCAGAGAGACCCAGGGAGAAGGGAGTGAGCACAGTCTGTACAGTAGCTGAATAGCTGGAAGAGGTTTTACTCATTCTAACTTCTTCTGGGGTGCTATTGGTGTAACCTAGTCGGAACCATGGGGTTTAAATCACTTCTTTGGATGGTTCCCAGCGCAAGGCTATGGTCCAGGGAAAGTTTGCATTTCTGGGCAATTGCTGTGCAAATCCTTACCTGTGAACTTGCGAAGGGGATTCCCCAAAGCAACCTTGGAGTATCTCCCCCAATTGGAAGTTAAGGCCTAATTATGTTTGTTTTTCTTTGCCACAACTCTGCTCTAGTTTATAACTGACCATTCAATTTGTACTCCATTCACTGCCTGCAAATCTGCTGGTCCCAAGATGGGTGCGTTTGAAGCCAGCAGGACAAGGAAGGAGCTGCTGCCTTTGTATTCAGGTTCCCTCTTTTAACTAGTTTGCTTCCCTGCAGCCTGCTTTACTTCCCTGCTATTCCTTGCCTCAAGGCAGGCTGAAGGAATCTTTTTGTTGCAGGAGGGAGCTGTGCAAATGTTGTCCATCACCCTCAGTCTTGGCCACAAATCCACTGTCTTAGTTTCTCTTCTAAATTAAAATGTCTTCAGAGGAGGGGAAAAGTACCATGGTGTTTGAGGTAGAACTGAAGCAGTGAAGAGAAGTCTTCTAACTGTGAGTAAGGTATGAAGCCTGCTTATCTGCCAAATCATTGATAAATTACACAGAGACTTGTGCCTGGGAGATAATTGGAACCTGTTAAATGACTAAATTCTGACTGACCTAAATGATTGCTTGATTTTAACCTGTTAGCTATTATGTGTGAATTTTGAGGTTGCAAAAGGGAGACCCAGAATCAAGCCACGTAAATATTATGCTGATATTGTAAAATGTGGCAGCATGGTGGCACAGTGGTTAGCACTGCAGCCTCACAGCGCCAGGGACCCAGGTTCGATTCCCGGCTTGGGTCACTGTCTGTGTGGCGTCTTCACGTTCTCCCCGTGTCTGCGTGGGTTTCCTCCGGGTGCTCCGGTTTCCTCCCACAGCCCAAAGACATGCTGGTTAGGTTGATCGAGCAGACTAAATTTCCCTTTAGTGTCCCAGGATGTGTGGGTTAGGGGGATAAGCAGGGTCAATACATGGATTTACGGGGATAGGACATGGGTAGGATGCTCTGTCCAAGAGTCGGTGCAGACACAATGGGCCGAATTGGCCACCTTCTGCACTGTAGGGATTCTATGAAATGCGCCGGGTTACTGGGATAGGGCGGGAGGGGTGGGGGGGTGAGGGCGGGGGTAAGATGCTCTTTCAGAGAGTCGGTGCAGACTCGATGGGCTGAATGGCCTCCTTCAGCACTGAAGGAATAATATAATTCTAAGGTTCTCTAAGTTCTGGGTTCCCAAACACTGACAACATGGACTTGTAACAAACAATACTAGCTGAGTGGCCACTCCATGCTTGTATTGAAAACTCCTGGGTTTCTGTCACGTGACCCTTTTTGCAGCTGCGTCACCATGTGAGCACTCATTTATTTTCCTAAATTTGCTGGATTGCGCTGATGAGATGTTTCGGAGTTCTGGGAGCAGAGGAGTCTCGTGGTCTTATACAGCATATGCACGAAGACGATGTGGAGTTGGGATCAATTATTGGATAATGCATTAACAGTCGGAGGCAATTGGAGAAGCAGAACATGTTTAACAATCTGGAGATTCAGTAAAGTACAAGAGGAAACAGCAGAGGCAGCCCGAGGTTAACAAAAATAGGGGCAAGATAGCAGAAACAAGGTAGAAAGTGAGAGAGCAACAGAAAAAATTAACAAAAAACAACTACAAAGGAAAGGTAATAGGGAAGAGGAAAAAGAACAGAATGAGAAAGGATCAATAGCAGAAAAAGAAACCGAGGAAAAGAGTAAAAAGGCAAAGGAACGAATGTTGTTATTTTCTGTCTTTACTGGAGTGAATATTGCTTTAAGCCTTGATTGCTTTTATGTTTAAGTTCCCATGAAAACAAGAGCTCCAGCCTCGGGATCAAGTACCGGAGATGGATACATTTCATAAAACCAATGTTGAGATATTGTTCCGTCTGGATCATTAGCTGAGATAATGAACTGAGTTTGAATCCAGCCAGGAAACCCTGCCTTGTGTTACTCCAGGCATAATGTAGATACATCAATGAGAGAACTGCACCAGAGCCATTGCCTCTTTTTACTAGTACATGTCGGAATCTCCCAGCAGGGTAGATTCCACAGACAGTTTAGAACGAGAGTCCGCTCCTTTGGTAGTTGACGACTGCAACCTAGAGGGCTAACCCGATCAGCTTTCCCAACCTCTCCCAAGAAACGGGCCTGCAGCCAACACCAATGCACCCATCACCTAAACCACACAGGGAGGAACGGATCAAAAGTAGACTCCTCACTTAACACACATTTTGTTTAAAGTTTATTCGTGTCACAAGCAGGCTATGAATACTGAAATGAAGTTACTATGAAAATCCCCTAGTTGCCACACTCCAGCGCCTGTTCGGGTACACTGAGGGAGAATTTACCTAACCAGCACATCTTTTGGACTGTGGGAAGAAACTGGAGCACCCAGAGGAAAGCCATGCAGACATGAGGAGAACGTGGAGACTCCGCACAGACAGTGACTCAAGCTGGGAATCGAACCCGGGTCCCTGGTGCTGTGAGACAGCGGTGCTAACCACTGTGCTGCCCCTTGCTTGCCTTGTGTGATCGCAGGCACAGAAGTATCTTCGATCCGCAGCTCAGGTTAGAAACAGCTCACGCTTAGCCCTGACTCCCATGGCAGTTTTACGTCAGTTAGCCCTTCTGTTGCCAGAGAAACAGCCAGCCCAATGGTGTTGAAGTCAAGGCACTTCTATTACTGCTCCAGCTATTACGGCTTCCAGCGACGCTAGCAGAACGACCTCCTTGGGTGGGAAGCAGCACTCTCTCATTTATCGCGCTGTGCTGCTGCTGAGGTTGGGGCTGCCGCTGGTAGCAATGATGCAAAGGTAAATGTAGCATGAAACATTCCGCCTGGAACTGCCAATTAATAGCTAACAGGTTAAAAGCAAGCAATCATTTAGGCCAGTCAGAATTTAGTCACTCAACAGGTTCCAATTATCTCCCAGGCACAAGCCTCTTTGTAATTTATCAAACTGCCTGTCAGGGACTTTTTCTTTTGCTGGATAACTTTGGTAAATTGCTAAGGAAATGCCGGAGAGTTTACCGGCGCAAATGATGGTCAATCCATCAATCCATTGCCTCCGCGGGCATTGGGAGGGTGTTGGCGAGGCGGGGGCAGGGGGGGGGGGGGCTAGTTAGAGGTGTGACTCTTCCCCAACAACAAACTGGTGTTTTTACTTGTGGCAAGGTAACATTAGACAAAGTAATCCAGCACAATGTCTATCACTGTAAATCAGCACTCTCACTCCAAACTGATTGAGAAACAGAACAGACCGGGAGTTGTGAAATGAGAACTGAATGAACCCAAGGACTGAATCTCCAGCATCTTATGACAAAGATGTCATTCATTTGTTCCCAGGTTTGTCTGGAGATCTTGCTGTACTCACTGAAGTAGATTTTGGGACACAGTGTTTGCAGTTTTCTCATTTGATGTGTGAATTGTATTGCCAATTTCAGCTTGGGCGTAAATGGGTGGGAATGTCGACAGAAGCAGTGGCAATTGATTTCCCCATCCTATCCCAGGAAACCACCTTGATAAATAAATGTGTGCAGTCGCCTTTCGCAATATCTTAAATGTCCGAAAGAGTTTTATAACCAAGTGTTGTGCAGTCTTCTCTTGCAGTGTAGGAACAGTAGCAGCCAACTTTCACACAGCAAGATCCCACCAACAGCCAAGTCATAATCACCAGATATGACTCGATGGGCCGAATGGCCTCCTTCTGCACTGTAGGATATATTTGTGGTGTTTGATCTGGGTTAACTCCTACTATTCTGTTGAAAAGGTGCCACAGGAGCGTACAGATCCATTGAAAGGGAGAGGGTGAGATTGAGTGGCCCCCTTTTGCTGTGGGCACAAATCGCTTTAAGGCCGCTAAACCTTGCAAGAGGGCCAAAACAAGATTTGCGCTGCAAAATTTCGATTTGATATCTTCCCCGCGTCCCCACTCTCCCAGCCAGTGAGGTGATCAGGCTCACAGCAGAAAGGGCATGAAACCTATTTCCATAAATTTGGATAAATTTAAATGTGCTTGAATGGCTTTGCGTCATAGCATCCGCCCACGATGGATCCCCCACCCCCGCCAATGGTGTGATGTCACAACGGCGTGAATAGCTACTAGTTTTCAAAAGCAAAAAGCAGTCATAATGATCACACCGGGGGTTCAGAGGTGCTTGAAGGCCCTGGGGATTCAAGGCCAAAGCTGGACATTGCTCCCTGACACTGCCCACTGGCAATTACTTTCGGGGGAGGTTTGCCCCAAAGATTGAGGGGATGATCCTGCATGCCCGTGGTGATGACGGGGGAAGTTATTTTAAATGCAGCTCAAAGCGCCCTTTAAAGATGGCGGCCCGACCTCTGTGGAGCAGGCCTCATCAGCTCCATTAGGACTTGCCCTGCCAGAGTGGGTACCGTAAACCACAGCCCCAGATTTTCTGTGCATGGAGTGCCAGAAGATCTGGAGAGTAACAGGCCAGTTTTCAGTTGGAGCCTGACACTGACAGACTTTGGGAAAATTCCACCCAACAGTGTCTAGTGTTGCATCTGACCTGCAACAGGTTCTGGAGGGGATCTTGAATCTTCTGACTCAGAGGTGAGCTGACATCTGCTGAGAAGGTCATCTTGTGGTGGTCATCCATTTCTGTTTGAAGGCTTGCATAGTCATAACTGAAACAATTGTGCACAAATATGGATGGATCAAAGGAGTAAAGAGACAAGGGGCTATGATCAAAGGGATTGGTGTCAAAAGAGGCAAGTTGGCAAGATTTAGACAGTGAATTTCTGAGCTCCGTGCCAAGGCTGCTGAAGAGACAGCCGGAATTCTCCCACCATTCACGCCCCGCCGCCGCTGCCGGTGAGAATGGAGAATTTGGCGCTTGGCCAAGTCTCCATTCACTGCAGCAGAACCGGAGAATCCCCGCTGCAGGCGAGGTTGGAACATTCTAGCCTACAGGGTGGAATTTTCCAGGCTTTTTCGACCAAGTGTCAACTCAGACAGGAAAAGCGGTCAGAAGCCCGCCCGCTCCACTGTCGGCCGTTTCCACCGTAGTTTTTGACAAAATAATCCTGGGGGCAGGTCCCACGACAGCCAGCTGGCAGTGGGGGTTGGGGGCTCTGAATGAGCTCATTCTGCCAGCAACTGTGGCCTTCAAGAGATTGGGGTGCGCTTTACCTAAACCTAATGAAAGATAAGAACACCAGGATGAGAATTTAGGATTAAGGTGTTGCTGAACTGGGAGCCGAATTTGATCAGTGAGGACAGGGATATTGAATAAATGGGACTTGATTTTTCACCTGGCATGTGATTTTTCTTTATTACATTTGATTTTCTCAATGAGGTCTTTCTGCTTTTATCACTATTTGTTTGCGCTATTATATGCTCAGTGGAGCCTAGAATCTCCCTCGTCTAGAATTCGAGATGTCGTGGGCATCATTGATTGCAGCAACACGCAGATAAAGATCTCAAATTTGCCTCGAATGCAACAGAACTTGCATCCTATAATCATAAGCCTAGTGCTGGCATGGGTCAAGTGCATTCTTTGGGGCCAAATGGCAATCAGGGAGCAATTGCACTGATTTTCCAAAGTGAAGTTATAGATTGGGGCGGCAGAGTGGTTAGCACTGCTGCCTCACAGCTCCAGGGACCTTGGTTCGATTCCCGGCTCGGGTCACTGTCTGTGTGGAGTTTGCATGTTCTCCCCATGTCTGCGTGGGTTTCTTCCAGGTGCTCCGGTTTCCTCCCACAGTCCAAAGATATGCAGGTTAGGTTGATTGGCCATGCTAAATTACCCCTTAGTGTCCGGGATGTGTAGGTTAGGGAGATTAGCAAGGTAGATATGTGGGGTTTCAGGGATAGGGCCTGGGTGGGATTGTTGTCGGTGCAGACTCGATGGGCCGGGTGGCCTCCTTCTGCACTGTAGGGATTCTATGATAGTAACAGTTTTAACAACACCAGGTTAAAGTCCAACAGGTTTATTTGGTAGCAAATGGTATTTGCTACCAAATAAACCTGTTGGACTTTAACCTGGTGTTGTTAAAACTGTTACTGTGTTTACCCCAGTCCAACGCCGGCATCTCCATATCATGACTACCAGGGATTCTATGATCCAAGTTTCTGCTTAAACTCATTTCCTTAATCACAAATGTAAAATTTTACATGAGCTAGCACAATTGGGTATTTAATACTATTCCCCTTGTATTAAAAAATAGCACGAGGTGAATTGCGTTTGCAGAGGGTCAGCGCAGAAACATTGGGCTGAAGGGACTCCGACTGTGCTGTAATCAATCTATGATTTTATGAAAAGACATTCCTTGATCTGTTTAAGAATGGTATCCTGGTGTGTTTTTATTAGTGCAGCTGAAAATGGGTTGATCACGAAATCTAAGGGTGGCATTTCCCACCCCCCCCAAGCATCCTGCGGGTGTGTTTTCCAGTGGCAGAGGCGGCTTGCCAATGGCCGGTGCCAGGATCTTCCAGCCCCACCGATGTCAACGGCATTTGTGTTGTTAATCAGCCGTGCGTCCGGGAAACCATGGGGGGGTCGCCATCAGTGGGGGACTGGAAGATATTGCCAACGGCAAAGGTTGGAAAATTAAGTCCGAAGGACTTTTAGTCAGATTCTCTCTTGTCCACCGCCTGTAAGTAAGCTAATTTTAAATAACTAAAAATAACTCTTCAGAAACAATGCAGAATTGGTTAGTTGTTATATTTGATTTGATTTATTATTGTCACATGTATTAACATAGTGAAAATTATTGTTTCTTGAGCGATATACAGACAAAACATACCGTTCGTAGAGAAGGAAACTAGAGAGTGCAGAATGTAGTGTTACAGTCATAGCTAGGGTGTAGAGAAAGATCAACTTAATACAAGGCAAGTCCATTCAAAAGTCTGATGGCAGTAGGGAAGAAGCTTTTTCTTGAGTCAGTTGTACGTGACCTCAGACTTGTGTATCTTTTTCCCCGAAGGAAGAAGGTGGAAGAGAGAATGTCCGGGGTGCGTGGGATCCTTAAATAAAGCTGGCTGCTTTGCCGAGGCATTGGGAAATGTAGACAAAGTCAATGGATGGGAGGCTGGTTTGCGTGATGGATTAGGCTACATTCACGACCTTTTGTAGGTTCTTGTTATAATGGTGCACAATAGTCAATGTCTTAGTAAATATTCTTTTTTATTTTTCGAAACTTATAAAATGTGCCTCTCAGTGATCTTGCACTTAAAGATAATGCTTAAGAGTCTCTTAAAGCACGGCAAATGGGCAGAGTTAGCAGAACTATCCTTGCTGACTAATTAAGTTGAGATGTGTGGTTGGTTTTGTGCGTGGAGCTGGGCTTCCATTGGAATTTTTTTTAATAAACTGGAGCAAGGGATCACAAAAGATCCATTTACACTGGACACAATTTGCACTTGACATTCCTTGGCACCGGTTTGACTGATTTGGGTTGAGTCGTGCTGGAAAAAGCAATGCAAGGCTGGTGGAAACTTGACCCCGGAATGCTTTCAGTGATCGCTGCACTTCTGCAAGAATGCGAAGACACGTGCTAAAGTCAAACCCCTGGCAAGTGAGTTACCGTATCGCGCTTCAAGTAGTTGCACAGCTTCACGGGTATTTGTATTGGCAGTTCCTCAATTGTGCGCTGTTGTGTACAAAAGTGTACAACGTTCAGAGCTGTGTAAAGTTCCATGTGTAAATCGGGCATCTCGCCTTCTATTGTAGGTCACTGGGAGTGCAAAGTAATTTGTAAATTCTGTGATCTTCCTTTTTACCCGCATCCATTATTTATAGATTGGGAAGTACTCCTTTCTCTGGGGGAAATCCGACCCCACCGACAATTCATTGTGCAAAATGCACCAGATTGGCCTTATCTTGAAGCAGCTGTAAAAGGAAGAATCCATGGTATTAATTACACAGGCACTGGCTATTGAAAATCCCTACAATTGTTTGTTTTGCCATTCACATTGACGTTGGCAGAAAACGGAATGTTGTCCCTATTACTGTACAACTGAAAGGCTATTGATGGAGATGGTCACAGCTTACTGAGAATATAAATCCAGAGTGGCGACCTCCACATTAAGAGAATGTGCTGCTTTATTTTGTCGCTGCTTTGGAGCTGAAAAGTGTTTGTCTTCACATTATGTGGAGATGCTGGCATTAGACTCGGGTAAACACAGTAAGAAGTTTAACAACACCAGGTTAAAGTCCAACAGGTTTATGGCTTTTGCTACCAAATAAACCTGTTGGACTTTAACCTGGTGTTGTTAAACTTCTTACTGTGTCTTCACATTGCCAGAGATGTTTTTTGTGTTAGCCGTGGCTCAGTTGGTAGCATTTTTGTCTTGAGACACAGAATATCGTGGGTTCAAGTCCCAATCCAGGATTTGAGTTTAAAAATTAAGATTGGCACTCCTCAGTGCAGCATTGAAGGAGTGGTGCCGGCTAACCATGCAGATCCTATGGCATTATTTTCAAGCAGAAAAGGGGATTTATTCCCGGTATCCTAGACATTCAGCTCATTTAGCCAGACAGCTGGTCAGTGATGCAGAGCAACGTCAACAGAACAGGTTCAATTCCCATACTGGCTGAGGTTATTCTTGAAAGCCTGCCTTTTCAACCATGCCCCTCACTTGAGGTTAGGTGATCCTCAGGTTAAATCGCCACCAGTCAGCTCTCCCCATCCAAAGGGGAGAGTGGCTGATTGTCATTTGGGACTTGAGCGATTTTACCTCCTCATCATTTCTTCCTGAGTCAATATCACAAAAAAGATTATTTGGTCATTATTACATTACTGTTTGTGGGAACTCGCTGTACACACATTGGCTACCGTGTTACCTAGACTACAGCACTTCAAAAGTATTTCATTGCCTGCAGAACACATTGAGGTATCCAGTGGTTGTGAAAGGCGCTTTCCTTTCTCTAATCATTTTGCAACATCTGTATCCAATCTATTTCATTGGAATCTACCTGACAATGTGGAAAATTGTCCAGAAATGTCCCGCTCATAAATAGGCAACCCATCTTATTAACAGTCACCTTCAGAATGATGGAAGGAGTCCAGAACAGTGGCAACAAGTGGCATTTACTCACCAATAGCCTGTTTAACTGGTGAAGCTTACAACAACGAAAGTAATTGGGGATCAAGAGAAAAGGGCTCCATTGGCTGGAGTCCTAAATAAAGTGAGATGGTTGTGATTGTTGGAGGCCAATCATCTCAGTTTCGAACATCACAGCAAGTGTTTCCCATGGCAGTGTTTTAAGCTCAACTATCTTGAAGTTGTTTGGCCAATGACCTCTCATTATCACAGGTCAGAAATTAAGTTGTTTGTTAATGATTGCACAGCAGTCAGCCCTATTTGCAATTTCTGAGGTAATTAAGCAGACTGCAAGTTCTCAACAACATCTCGGTTTGAGCAGATAAGTGGCAGCCAATGTCTATCACCAGCTGGAGAAAGCTTGACATCTCCCTTGACACACAATGTCATTACCATCGCCAAATCTCCCCATTATCAACCTCCTGAGAGCCACCATTGACCAGAAATTTAACTGGGCCAACCATGTAGATGCCATGGCTAGTAGAGGAGGCCAGAGGATATGTATGCACACCTCTTGTCTCCCCAAATTTTTGAAATAACTTGCAAGGCACAAATCAGCAGTGTGATAGAGTATTGTCCATTTGTATGGATGGATGTAGCTGCAGTTACACCTAAGAAACTCAACACAATCCAGGACAAAGTAGTCTGCTTGATTGATACCAGATTCACCAGCTTAAACATCCACTCCTTCAACTATCAGTGCAACATTTTTGCATTATGTTCTATCTACAGCATACACTAGGGGAAATCACCAATGTTGCTTCTGCCGCAACTCCTAGACTTATCATCTCCATTACCTCGAGAGAAAAGCACAATAAGAAGTCTCACAACACCAGGTTAAAGTCCAACAGGTTTATTTGCTAGCACAAGCTTTTGGAGTGCTGTTCCTTCATCAGGTGAGTCAGCAGTGCTCCGAAAGTTTGTGCGACCAAATAAACCTGTCGGACTTTAACCTGGTGTTTTGAGATTTCTTACCCTACCCCAGTCCAACTCCGGCATCTCCACATCTAGAGAGAAAAGGCAGTTGGTGCATGGGGCTACCATCGCCTCCAGGTCTTGGACATTTACCTCATTTTCTCTGGTTCAAAATCTTCTCTATCTATATGCCTAAAATTGTAGGAATATCTTTATCCCACAAACTGCGAGGGTTCAAGAAGAAGGCACAATATCACCACTTCAAGGACAACTAGAAGTTAAGCAATATGTGTTGGTCAAATGTTGAATAGTCAACAAAAGCTAAATAAAATTTAAGACACGGAAATGGGCTGTGCAGCCCAACTGGCCGATGTTAGTGCTTATGCTCCACAAGAGCCTCCCTTCAATCCTCCTCCAGTGAACCCTATCTGTTAGCCTGCTATTCTTTACTCCTTCATGTGTTTATCTAGTTCCCTCTGAAGTGCATCTATGCCAGTCACTTCAGTTACCCATCTGGTAGCAAGATTCACATTCTAACCCCTCTTGTGAGAAAGAAGTTTCTTCTAAATTCCTAACTGGATTTATGACTGACCATTTAATATCGATGGTCCCTAGTTTTGGTCCCCCCCCTCATCCCCCTGGCCTCCACCTCCCCCGACCAAATGGCAGATTCTTTATGCATACTTTATCAAACCCCTTCATAATTTGAAAAAGCATTATTAGATCTCCCCTCAGCCTTCACGGCATAACGATGGATAGGGAGAATATTCTAATGATTTATTTCCGGCTCCTGTCTCTATTCTAAACATGGTAATGTAATGATCACAGTATATACTAATGTAGTGATTTTGTTAATCTGGAGGTATCAATGTACTAGATATCAGAATCCTTCCCTTTAACACACACCAGGGATGAATATAAATCCATATCCAAAACCTGGGCTTATCCAAATATGGGTGTTTCAGCAGGACTGAGTTCAAACTAAGCTTTGTAGATTCAAGCTCAGATAAGCTCTGAGGTTTTGTTGCAACTGAAAGTTGGAGCTGAGCCAAGTCTGCACTTTGCTTTTGAGCTGTGACTATAGTGTGTGTGTGTGTATAAAAATGCAGTTTCACCGACGGTTGGGAGATTGATGTGGTTGCCTCAGAACTCTATACTCTCAAACTTGACTGGAGATCCAGACCTGATTGAAGATACCCTACTGACACACAAGCAGCCAGTTGCGAAGCATAATATTGCTTGAGCCAAGGGAGCGTCCTTTCCAAATTAGCAAGCAAATGGTAATAAAGATCTCTAGCCTAGGTTTTCTGTGGGCAGAAGTCTAGTCGCAATGAATACTGAGGACTGAATAGGCTTCAATGCTTAATCTTCTGTTGGTGTGTATAGTAAGATACTCTGTGTGTGCACACAAATTTATTAAAGCCATCTGCACAATTTTCACTATCAATAAAAAAGATTGGATAGACTAGTGTTGTTTTTCTTAGAACAGAGGAGGCTAAGGGGTGAGCTATTTGTGGTGTACAAAATTATGAGCGGCCTAGATAGTAGACAGGAAAGACTCATTTCCCCTGGCTGAGGGGTCATTTGGTAGTCAATTTGTAGAAACTTGAGGGGTCATTTACCAGGGGGGGCATACATTTAAGGTGACTGGTACAAGGATTAGACGGGACATGAGGGAAAACCTTTTTACCCAGAGGGTGGTGGGTGGTTTGGAATTCACTGTCTTAAGTTGGTGGTTAAGGCTGAAATACTCAACCCATTTGTAAGGTATCTGGATTTGCATCTAACATGCTGTAACCAGCAACCTTCGGATTGGAAAGTGGGATTAAAATGAGCAGTAGTTTCTTTTATTTTCCTTTTGACTGGCTCAGACACGATGGGCTGAATGGCCTCAGTCGACACTGTAATTTCCTGTGGCTCTGTGGTTCTAAATACTTCAGGCAATTGTGTGTCATTGTAGTGCTTTTTTTGTTAACTGTGAGCAACCTTTGAAGCACGACTGCAGTTCTGTGCTGTGCATCATCTTCAAAGTTTAATTTGTGTTTAAGTCATTAAAATGTTTTCCCAGTGAATCAAAATATCAGAAATTTTGACTTCCGGGCAGCAGGGCAGAACATCGGAGAAACCAGGCCTCCTTCCTACTTTGTGTATTCTGGAATAACATGTTTTGACCTCTTGGCACTGGCCAGGTGGACTGAAATGTTCTTTTCAAGCATTGGAAAATGGACTTCTCAGAAAGGTGCAGGGCACTGGGCAGTGATATTCTTTTGTTGCAGTGACAGGTTATTAAAGGAGGGCTGATTATCTATTCCCTCTAAACATCAGGGGAACCAAGGAGCTAATGGGGACTTTGATCCAAGGACAGAAAAAAATGCAGACCCTCCGCAGAGCTGTCCGCTCGAGGCAAAGTACCTTATAACCGAGCTGTGAAGCTGAGTTAGAGAGGACACCTCTGACTCGCTGCTGTTTATTTAAAGTTTGTTTATCAGTGTCATAAGCAGGTTTACATTAACACTGCAATGAAGTTACTGTGAAAATCCCCTAGTCGCCACGCACCTGTTTGGGTACACTGAGGGAGAATTTACCATGGCCAATGCACCTAACCAGCTCGTCTTCTGGACTGTGGGAGGAAACTGGAGCACCTGGAGGAAACCCACGCATACACAGGGAGAATGTGTACACTCCGCACAGATAGTGTCCCAAGCCGGGAATCAAACCCGGTTCCCTGGCGCTGTGAGGCAGCAGTGCTAACCACTGTGCCACCATGCCACCCTTATTTATTTCTCCATGCCATCCAGACTTGAACGCTCATAAGCAGTTCAAGAATTCAGTTCAGGAAATCTGGTCAGCATGGATGAGCTGGGCTGAATGGCCCGTTTCTGTGCTGTATATCTCGATGACTTATGCTGCGTAGGTTAGAAGAGGAGCACTTTAGGAAAAAAAACCTGAAAGAAACACATTTAAACGGAGGATAAATTGAAAGCATCTGTAAACTAGAACTGTTCTCTCTTTAGACAGAACAATTGATGATGAGCCCTAGGGCTGAGTGGAGTGCGATAGTGCAGGCAGTACCTGCTGGTGAGTGACACTCATTGCCATCCCATTCCCTCTGGTGGTTTAAATGAAGTGGCCTTCCCGTTTTGGGAGCCTCAACTCCAAGAGAATCTATATTTTGTTAGTTTGCTCAGTTTCCTGATTTCTTGTACGTCTGAATGTCCAGAATATATTTATGCTTGGGAGAAGGAGACTGGCCAGGATACGCTCTCTCTGCATCCATGAGAGTGTTATTTTTCCATTCCCTATCATAAAAAGAATGGACCACATTCCAACTTAAATTAAGGATTAATGGAGACCAAGTGGAATTGTGTAAAATACTTGATTTTTAGTCCAGTTGGGACCTGATCTGGTTCAGCTTTTAGCTTGCTTAGCTGCGATTGTTATTTAATTTCTATTGACTTATTATTGACTTCCACTGGATTAGGCAAATTTACAGTGTGTAAACTAGTTTGATGCTTCCACATATTGTGCTGTGAAGTGGCAGCGTGTAAATATGGGCCCACGGTGCCAGAATTTCCTTAATACGCCTGTATCTTCAATTGATTTCAAGGGTCAGATTTTCACAGTTGGGACGACTCTAAGGACATTAAAAATGATGGGCGGCACTTGGATTCCGAAGTCCTGCCCCATTTCCAGCTGAAACTATTTTTGCTGGTAGGGGAAAGCAAATGGCGTGATTTACACAGGCTACGAATCAGGATCCTGGTGGTCCACAAGAATAATTGAGAGTTGAAACAGGCCCCCACTTTAGCTGTTGCCAGGGCCTTACCTTGCATTGTGGGAATCATGAATTGATGGAGTAAAACTAAATGCCCTTGAAGGGCAGATAAGATTGTGATCTGAAGTTTGTTAAATCACCCGTTCTTTAAACTGTAGTTGTCATTGGAAGTTAAAGAAAAGCCTCTGCTGGACTGCATAAGGTCATTTAAACCACTGGAAGAGAATAAAAAGCTTTGCATGGCTTTTATAAATGGGAGTTTTTTCACTATCAAGTGTATATTAGTGCAAGAAATATTAGATTTTAAGTTTATTTTTTCATCTTTGCATGGCTCCTAAGGCCTGCCCATGGTGGATACTGGGTGAGGACTGTGGAGGTTGCAAGGATGGTATGAGAGGCCATGTGTGGTTAGGGCCATGGGTTGGCATTGTGTTGGCATAGAATTCCTATAGTGCAGAAGGAGGCCATTTGACCTATCAAGTCTGCACCGACTCAGCATCTTACCTGCCCCCCACCCTATCCCCATTACCCCGTGCATTTACCATGGCTAATCCACCTAACATAGGGTATATAAAAATATATATGTAGTGCATATAAGGTGTATAGGGACATGTGGTGGTTAGAGGGCATGGTTGACATTGCACTGTCTTGGAGGTTATAAGGAGATATGGGGAGAGGATCTGTAAGGTATGACAGATTATGAGGTCACTTCACTATCATTTGCGGGATCTTGCTGTGTGTAGTCTAGCTGCCAATTTTTCCGACATAATTGTAACTGAGCATGGGGGGAGCGGTGTCAATTGACTCAGTTGGCTAGACCACCAATGTGTGGCTCAGATCAGTGCCACGAGCACAGGATTCAATCCCCATTCTGGTTGAGTAGATTTGGGGCCTTTCTCCTTGCCCTACTTGCAGTAAAGGTCACCCACCGCCCTTTGGTGCGGTTTAGTGAATAATTCCCTCAGACCTGCCTTGAAGCTCAGCACCCAAGAAGATGACGATGAAGTGATAACTGTAGCTACACTTCAAAAGTGTTTTATTGGCTGTGAAGCACTTTGAGACATGCTGAGGTTGTGAAAGGTGCTATATAAATATTTGCAAATTCTTTGTTTTTTTCAGGATGGACAAGAATGTATATGAGAATGGATTGCTTGGCTCTATTCTGCCAACTAGTATTTCTAACAAGCTTACTCAACTTTTCTTTTCTGGACAGTTTAATTAACATTCACGAAAATTGAACCTTTTTTTGTGTGATATCAAATGCAGCCAGCTGTGAACTCTGAATTATGTCACACTTTGTAGTCACCTTTTGAAATTCAGTAAATGTCACTTAAATCTTTGATGTTCAATCTGTTTCAAGCAAGATCTTTCAAAATTTATGACTCTCTCAATAGGACCAAGGAGTTCTGACTGAAAAGTGTAGTGTAAACACAATGAAAATTGTGAGGAGTACATCAATCTTTCCTTTCTGCCTTCAAAAACCAAAAAACCATGAACCCTCTGAGACCTTTCAGTGCTGCACCATATCACTAACTATGACAAGGTAAGTATATTATTCTCAACCTCATCCATCTCTGGTATAGGCTGCATTGCAAAACCTGAGAAAGGTTGAATAATGAGGCCATCCACTGCATTACAAATTTGCAGAGAAGGTTCTTACTTGCTGATCAGGATATTTTTCTTTTTGCAGTATTATAAATTATTTACACTCAACAAAATTCTTTCCAAATTGACCAAAGGCTTCACAAAGGAAAGGGCAACACCACTCACTGTCGTATGTCTTGACTGTGATGGTGGTGGCTTCAAGTGAACAAAGCATAGCAAAATTGAAAAAAGGTTTTCTATTCGATCCTGACATAAGCCATATCTTTAGTGTGCTAATGAATTTAGAGGGGCCCGGACTGTTGGGAAATATTTAGTGGCATTAGTGTTACGATATTTCACTTTTTTAATATATATATATATATATATATATGTATATAAAAGTAAATATATATATATATACTATATACGATCAGAATTGTAGCTATGAAGGACCACCTGGGGCGACATGGTAGCACAATGGTTAGCACTGCTGCCTCACTGTGCCAGGGACCTGAGTTCGATTCCCTGCTTGGTCAATATCTGTGTGGAGTTTGCACGTTCTTCCCGTGTCTGCGTGGGTTTCCTCCAGATGCTCCGGTTTCCTCCCACATTCTGAAAGACATGCTGGTTAGGTGCATTGACCCGAACAGGTGTCGGTTGGACTGTGGCGACTAGATGAATTTCACAGTAACTTAAATGCAGTGTTAATGTAAGCCTTACTTGTGACACTAATAAACTTAAACTTTTAAACACCTCTGTTATATTCTAATAGGTTTATAATTTTGTAACGAGTGCACAAGTGCATTCTGCTGTTGGAATTTACCAACCAAACTGGCAATTACAAGAATGAGGGGTGGGATTTTCCAGCCTTCCTGCTGTGGGATCTTCCAGTCCCGCCAAAGTCAACCCCAGCGTGGCTTCCCCAGCGGCAGGACAGACGAGCCATGCAAATTGCATTAACTTCATCAGGACTGGAAGATCCCACCCACAACCAATGGTGAGCCACCTCTTGGGCAACCTATTGCTGAGGAGGATTGATTGATTGATTGATTTATTATTGTCACATGTATTGGGATGCAGTGAAAATTAATGTTTCTTGTGCGCTATACACCCAGAGCATACCGTTCATAGAGTACATAGGGGAGAAGGAACAGATATGGTGCAGAATATAGTGCTGTAGTTACCAATAGGGTGAAGAGAAAGATCAACTTAATATATGATAGGACCATTCAAAAATCTGATGGCAACAAGGAAGAAGCTGTTCTTGAGTCAGTTAGTATGTGATCTCAGACTTTTGTATCTTTTTCCCAATGGAAGAAGGTGGAAGAGAGAATGTTCGGGGTGCGTGGGGTCCTTGATTATGCTGGCTGCTTTCCTGAGGCAGTGGGAAGTGTAAATGGAATGAATGGATGGGAGGCTGGTTTGCAAGATGGATTGGGCTATGTTCACAACACTTTGAAGCTTCTTGCAGTCTTGGTCAGAGCTGGAGCCATACCTATCTGTGATACATCCAGAAAGGATGCTTCCTGTGGTGCATGATTTTTAAGTTATAGAGTCATAGAGGATTACAGCACGGAAACAGGCCCTTCGGCCCAACTTGTCCATGCCACCCTTCTTTTTAAAATCCCTAAGCTAATCCCAATTGCCCGCATTTGGCCCATATCCCTCTATACCCTCCTTACCCGTGTAACTGTCTAAATGCTTTTTAAAAGACAAAATTGTATCCTAATTAGCCTCTACTACTACCTCTGGCAGCTTCCAGGCATTCACCACCCTCTGTGTGAAAGAAATGCCCCTCTGGACACTTCTGTATATCTCCCCTCTCACCTTAAACCTATGCCCTCTAGTTTTAGACTCCCCTACCTTTGGGAAAAAATATTGACTATCGAGCTGATCTGTGCCCCTCATTATTTTATAGACCTCTATAAGATCACCCCTCAGCCTTCTACGCTCCAGAGAAAAAAGTCCCAGGCTATCCAGCCTCTCCTTATAACGCAAACCATCAAGTCCCGGTAGCATCCTAGTAAATCTTTCCTGCACCCTTTCTAGTTTAACAATATCCTTTCGTTAATAGGGTGACCAGAACTGTAAACAGTATTCCAAGTGTGGCCGTACCAATGTCTTGTACAAATTCAACAAGATGTCCCAACTCCTATTCAATGTTCTGATCAAGGAAATCAAGCATGCTGAATGTTGCCTTCACCACTCTGTCCACCTGTGACTCCACTTTCAAGGAGCTATGAACATGTACCCCTAGATCTCTTTGTTCTGTAACTCTCCCCAATGCCCTACCATTAACTGAGTAAGTCCTGCCCTGGTTCAATCTACCAAAATGCATCACCTCGCATTTATCTAAATTCAACTCCATCTGCCATTCGTCAGCCCACTGGCCCAAGTTGATGATGAAAGAACCCTATATGGCATAATTTATACTCTGAACATAGTTTGTTGAAGGCCTTCCTTGGGTCTCACACATATAAATTCTCAGAGCTATTACCATTAATAGTATGAAAACACTCATAAGGCCATAAGATATAGGAGCAGAATTAGGCCATTCAGGCTGTCGCATCTGCTCTGCCATTCAATCATGGCTGATAAGTTTCTCAACCCCAATCTCCCACTTTTTCCTTGTAATCCTTCATCCCTTTAACTCTTTAGCAGGTGCAGCTCACAGTAGATGTGTGTGCACACTCCCAGTATGTATCGTGCAAGGCCCACCCACTCGCACTGCTGAAGAATTGAGAAGCATGAGCAGACATTGGCCATTTTTAGGGAGAATAAGAGTAACTGGAATTTTCCTTGTTGCCCGAATTGTAAGTTACTGTAATAAAGGGAGCGTTCTTCTCAAGAAAAGCAGTAAGTTGCATTGGTTTCTAATGAAGGTGTAAACCTGAAACATTTGTCACTGTTTAATTCAAGTGGTATTTTGTGATTTATTCTAAACAGTTACAACTGTTAGATTTATCTGTGTTTCTGAGCAAGAATTCAAAAACAGCAGGAAAAATATCTCAAGAGGTAGAAAACTCTAAAGATGGTCACTCAAGTATGAAGAGTTGCTGAATAAAAATTTAAAATGTAAACGTTTTTATTCGTCAGAACATTTGAGTACCATTAGTTTATTTATTAGTGTCACAAGTAGGCTTAGATTAACACTGCAATGAAGTTACTGTGAAGATCCCCAAGTCGCCACACTCCGGCGCCTGTTTTGGTACACAGAGGGAGAATTTAGCATGGCTGATGCACCTAACCAGCATGTCTTTCGGACTGTGGGAGGAAACCAGAGCACCCGGAGGAAACCCACGCAGACACGGGGAGAACGTGCAGACTCCGCACAGACAGTGACCCAAGCCGGGAATCAAATCCGGGTCCCTGGTACTGTGAGGCAGCAGTGCTAACCACTGTGCCACCATGCCACTCGTATTAAGTACTGTTGCAGAGATTTGATAGAAAATGAAAAGTGCCACTCAGTTTAAGCATTGAAATTTTACATTTTGTACCCCTCGGGAATTGGCACAGATGCATTGAATAATGGAAGTTTAGAAGAATGAGAGGCGACCTTTTTGAGACATAGAGGATTCTCAGGCAGTTAACTGAGGAGATGCTGAGAGATTGTTTCCCCTTGTGGGAGAGTCTAGCACCAGAAGGAATTCTTTAAAATGCAGCTAATGAAAATGCAACAAAACTTACTCCAACTTATAAATCAAAGAAAGGGTTTAAGAAAGAAACATCATTACTCCAAATTTGGGGCCTCGCCAAGGCACGCACAATTCAACATAGTTCCTTATTTATAGCGAATTAGCTGGTCAGCTGATTATTACATCACTCTGTAATTGGTTCCATGGTTTACTGGGTCAGCTGACGCTTACATCTTGTTCCCATTGGTCACGTTACATCCAATACAAAGTTGTCACTGGTTACATTCTAACACAAAGGGCATAATTTCAATGTAAGAGGTCGCCCGTTAAAGACAGAGATGAGGAGGAACTTCTTCTCTCAGAGGGGAGCGAATCTGTGGAATTCTTTACCGCATAGGGTTGCAGAGGGTGGGTGGTCAAGTTCGTTCAAGGCTGAGATAGATAGATTTTTAATCAGTAAGGGGAATTGAGGGTTCCTGGGATAAGGCGGGAAAATGGAGTTGAAAGTTATCATATCAGATCAGTCATGATCCAATTATTTGGCAGAGCAGACTCAATGGGCGGAATGTCCTCTGACAGCTCCTCCATCTTATGGTCTTTGCTATGCCAGCGCAACATAGGTGCCTAGTTATTTATCCAGAGGTGGGGGAAAGGAAAATGAAATTTATTTTCTTAAATCAAGAAGAACTTCACTGTACTTGAGTTTGCGCCTCTCGAAATGATCATTTCCAAGTCCTTTTAGTCACACACACACACGTCGCTCTCCCGGTCTCACACTGAGCACCTTGTAACAAGGTGATCCTCTGCTCACTGAGAGCAATTCCATGGGTGGTCTCCTCTCCGCACAAGTATGAAAAATGCACAGATGTGTCATCACACTTCAGAGCCCAAACGTTGTTAAAGCACCAACAAGTTACAAATCACGTTTGCTTTTCTCATATGCTTTGTAAAATAGAGACAGCCAGCCATTCACCTCTAATTAGGTTCTCGATATTCTTAATGGTAATTAATTCGTAAATGATTATACCTAGTTACTGTGATTAGACCTTAAATGGCAGGCCATGCTAAACATAACTCTAAATTAAGAACAAGAACAATGCATCGCTAGAACACGGTTCTCTTTATAAAATAGTTCATTGTCTGATTTGCCTTGTTCTTTGTTCTTTAAGTGATGCCATATTCGATCTGTTGGTATGCACCCACTTGACAGAAGACCTGCCCCAACCTTGTCACATGTAATGTCTTAAAAAGCTTAGCTAATAATAGACTTGTGAGCAAATGCTGCCCAACCTTGGTTTGGCAACCATTTTGCAAATGATTCCAAGTCGAATGTCCATGAGGTTCAGGAGCGCCTAATTGTGTGTGGAACTAGCTTTTCAGGATCTGTTGCCGCATGAACAGTTTGCCCAGCTGCTGTTGTGTCCCGTGGCCTGCGCCGTGGGCTGCTCCTGGCTGTTTTATGGACTAAACCTGATGAAAACTTGCCAGTGTGATGATGCAGTTTGAATTGTTGGAAACGTCAGTGTGGTTTGATGATGGTTATGTCGGGGAAAATAAACCTACAAATTCACAAGGAACATGACTGGATCACTGAATAATTCAGTGATTACACCTCTGTGATTCAGTTATTCAGGTTCTCTCTCGTCCTATCTGATGATCAACTTGTTTTCTGCATTAGGTTTGAGAGCTATCTCGCAAAGATAGTGGAAAGTTGCTCTTCATTCAACGGAAATGTCTGATTATTTGAGTTTTATACCAGATATGTAACTGTCTACTCTCAATATAGCAACTGCTTGGTTAGAGGTGTGGCTCACAGTGAGCACTTTAGGAAGCAGCATGTTCCTTCCTCTGGACCTCTGAAATCCCCCAAAAATCAGCATCAATGGCCACCTATTCTGTTTTTCCAGGAGTTTCCCTGATCTGCTGCCAGAGTCGGGAGACATGCCCACAGAAAATCAGAGCCACAGGCCTCGTCCGTTCTGACACAGCTTCTAGCTACAATAGTTTGCACATTCCATTCGTACCTGGTACAAAGCACCTTTAATTTGTTGGATTTATTTCTGATCAAAAGCAAGTAGCTTTCCAAGCACACCTCATGTGAACCACTTCATCCCTTTGAACGGATGCTGTGGCAATCACGTCCTGTTTTATAAACGCTGTTTCATGCGAAGTGAAACCATTGACTGACAGCGGATGCCATTTTTAGTCCCAGGGCTGTATTAAAACTATAACGACCGAGTGGACAGTGTTTTTCACTTTTGCTGTTACTTATTGTCTGCTCTCCACTTCATAGAAAATCATAGAAACCCTACAGTGCAGAAGGAGGCCGTTCAGTCCATCAAGTCTGCACCGATTCTCCAAAAGAGCATCTTACCAAGGCCCAGCCCTTGCCCTATTCCCATAACCCCACATGTTTGCTCCACTAATCCCACCAACCTACAGATCTTGGGACTCTAAGGGGCAATTTAGCAAGGCCAATCCACCTAACCTGCACATCTTCGGACTGTGGGAGGAAACCAGAGCACCCGGAGGAAACCCATACAGACAGGGAGAATGTGCAAACTCCACACACACAGTCACCCAAGGCCGGAATTGAACCTGGGTCCCTGGCGCTGTGAGGCAGCAATATTAATCACTGTGCCACCCACTTATGAGGAAAAGCTCAATAATTGAAGAATCCCAGTCACAACCCACATACTATTACTTTGCAGTTAAGTGTGCTGTTGGAGCTAGGCTGAGAGTGGCCCTTGTTTGAAGAGTAAGTTATATTACATTAAAATTTTTTTAAAATTGTAATTGTTGCACAGTTACATTTAAATGCAAGTTGACAAGGTAATTATTTGGGAAGTCATCTATGAAGAGCTCTTGCAGTTGAGCTGAGAACACAAGTTTTTATTATGTGTTCACTCTCTTGACCAGTTGAATTGCTGATTAATTATTCTGTGATGCACTAATGGCTTTTAACTTGTAGTTAAAAATCAATTACAGATATTGAACAAGTGTTGATACGGGAAGCCTATCTTTTATGTTTTCAACACTGAGTATGAGTTACAACATACTACATTTTGAATTTCAGCTGTAGGTATGGGGGTTTTAAACAGATTGAGATTCTGATGTCTGCTTCATCACTCTAAACTTGAGCTGACGGACACTGCTGGCTCATAATGAGCATGCACTTCCTGCCCACCATATTACAGGTTTAGGAAACTGTGTTTATTCATCCATTCGTGTGGGCTTTGCAGGCAAGGCCAGCATTAATTGACCATCTCTAGTTCTCCTGGTGAGCCAGGCTCTCGAACTGCTGCTGTCCGTGTGTTGAAAATACATAGATGCGGCTGTTAAGGAGGATGTTCAAGGATATTGACCGAGTTCCAAAACAAGGTGGCGTGTGACTTGGAGATGCATTTGCAGTTGGTTGTGTACCCATGTTCCCGCTGCCCTTGTCCTCTTAGCTGATGGAAGCCATGAGTTTGGAAAGTGCTGTTGAGGAAGTCCTGGCGAGGTGTCGCAGTGCATCTTTTAGGTGGCACACACTGCTGCCACTGTGCACTGGTGCTGGAGGGTATAAATGTTTAAGGTGGCAGATGGGGTGCTGATCAAGCACGCCATTTTGTCCTGGATGGCTTAGCATCCAATGGATACTGCAGGGCCTCATTTATTGGCCTGTGGCTCAGGGCGACCAATTGTTAATGAAAATAATATGGATACTTGGACCATGAAGGCAGGGGAGAAGAGGGTGGGAGTGAGAGAGAGATGTGGGGGCAGAGGAGTACAGCTGCAAGTGGGAATAGGGTGGGGGGGTTTGGGGAAAGATGTGAGAGCTGGGGAAGGGGACGTGCGAGTGATGGCAGGACGAGGGAGAGCACCAAGCTTTCAACTGACCTTATGCAATCAATGTATCCTTCTGCTTCTGCTGGCAGGCATCTCTAAGCACAGGCCTCCCGGCCGATGGCCATTTAAGTTGCAGTGTCAATCAACTGCTGTCATTTGCAGTCTCACTCCCCACACCCCTTCTCCTCCTCATGGCTGACGGTGGGGCCCCAGTGCTCCTGTGCAAAAGAGTCAGAGACCAAGGTAGCAGCAAGAGGAGACTCCCACATTGTTCTCAGAGAAATTTGGGACAAAAGACACTCCAGAGAAATGTAGCACAGTGCGCAGGCCAAACTGTCAAGATATTGGACAGGTCTCTCAAATATAGAACAGCGCTGTAAAAAAAACAAGACAGCTCTGTAAAACACCGAAGGGTTACTCACTCTGCAACAGCTTTACTTATTGACTGCACAGGAAATGGTTCAAAACAGCTAATTCCTGAATGTGAGCTTCCTGCTATCCCACAGATGATCCGTGGCGATGTAATGTGTCAACCGAATCCTTGGGTTTGTGCTGAAAGCTCTGGCAGTGGTTGGAATAAAATGGCAGTCCTAGAACCCAACACGTTTCCGTGAGCTGGCAGCAGTACTCTCCCTGCAACAGCAGAAAGCAAAATGGTCTCTCATGTGGTGGTGTCGTGTACCCTCGGTGGCATATACACGATCACATTTATGTTACCTCACTTGGCAGTAAAATCAAGACTGCAACATAAATGGGGTATGTGCAGCCATTGGAGAAACCACTGCAGTAAGTGTTTAATTTGTATTGCTGGCTGGAGTTTGTTTTTTAAGCCGACACGGCAAAGAATAATTTCTTTTATTATTAAAATTGATCATTAAGAGTTAAAAAGAAAGACAACCCTGGTAATGTGTCAGGCAAATGCTTTAAAGACCCCTGGGGTGCTGTGAAGTAGCAAGCAAATGATTTGTGTTCTGAGTGAATGAAGGAGCGACTAGCCAAAGCAGACTGAGAACTGCTGACTCTGGCTCCCGGCAGCCAGTTTACAGTAATGCACTGGGTTATTTAGCAGTCACACTGAGGAAATAAAAGTGTTCCCTGAAGCCCCATTTCCACAGTGAGCCATGGTTCAGATTTGGTCTGAATAAACTGCTAATCTGAATTTAAATGCACTAGGTAAACACAATGGATCGACAAAAAAATGAACTGCGACCAGCATCAATTAAATTCAATTATGTTTAATTTTACATCATAGATGCTGGGAGCCCCCCAGCCAAGAGCAAATACACATTCCCTGCGTAATAAATCCTTCCCTGCCATATTTAGGCTGAAGCTCGTGACTGAACGATGAGTCACGGAAATCCAGATCATTTACCACTGCAAATATTCCCTTCACTCGCCCAATACTTTATTCCAGTTGCTGGTGCCCCTTTTGTTTTCATGTATGGGATGTGGGTGTCACTGTCTAGACCGCCATTTATTGCCCATCCATAGTTGCCCTTGAGAAGGGGCTAGTGAGCTGCCGCCTTGAACCACTGCAGTCCTTGACATGTAGGTACATCCACAGTGCTGTTAGGGAGAGAACTCCAGGATTTTGATCCAGCGACAGTGAAGGAACGGCTATATATTTCCGAGTCAGGATGATGAGTGACTGAGAAGGGAACCTCCAGGTGGTGCCGTTCCCAGGTATCTGATACCCAACCTTCTAGATGGTTGTGCTTGTGGGTTTGGAAGGTGTTGTGAGTGAGCTGCACTCATCCAGGCAAGTGGAGTGTATTCCATCATGCTCCTGACTTGTGCATTGTAGATTGTAGACAGGCTTTTGAGGAGTCTGGAGATGAGTTATTTGCCATAGGATTCCTTGCCTTTGACCTGCTCTGATAGCCCCACTGTATTTATATGGCTAGTCCAGATTTTGCTCAATGGTAACATCCAGGATCTTGATAATGGGTGATTCAATGATGGTAATGCTATTGAATATCAAGGGATGATGATTAGACGCTCTCTTGTTAGGGATGGTCATTGCCTGGCACTTGTGTAGCACAAATGTTACTTGCCACTTGTCAGCCCAAGCTTGGATATTGTCTAGGTCTTGTTGCATTTGGACATGGACTGTTTCAGTATCTGAAAAGTCGCAAATGATACTGAACATTGTGCAGTCATCAGTGAAAATCTTCACTTCTGACCTTATGAAGGAAGGAAGGTCATTGATGAAGCAGCTAAAGATAGTTGGCCCAAGGGCACTACCCTGAGGAACTCCTGCAGTGATGTCCTGGAGCTGAGATAATTGACCTCCAACCACCACAACCATCTTCCTTTGTGCCAGGTATGACTCCTACCAATGGAAGGTTACCCCCTGATTCCCATTGATTCCAGTTTGCTAGGGTTCCTTGGTACCACACTCGGTCAAATGCTGCCTTGATGTCAAGGGCTGTCACTCTCGCCGCACTTCTGGCATTCAGCTCTTTTGTCCATGTTTGAACCAAGGCCATAATGAGGCCAACAGATGAACGACCGCGGCAGAATCCAAACTAAGCGTCCGTGAGTAGGTTATTGCTGAGTAAATGCTGCTTAATAGCGCTGTCGATGACCCCTTCCATCACTTTACTGATGATCGAGAGTTGACTGACGGAGCGGGTTGGAATTTGTCCTATTTCTTGTGTACAGGATATTCCTGGACAATTTTTCACATTACCGGGTAGATGCCAGTGTTGTGACAGTACTGGAACAGCTTGGCTAGGGGGTGGAGGTAAGCTCTGGAGCACAGGTCTTCAGTGTTATTGCCAGAAAATTGTCGGAAGCCATAGCCTTTGTGGTATCCAATGCCTTCAGCCTTTATTGATATCACATGGAGAGATATCAGAATGAATCTGGTTGTGGATTCTAAACAGGCATTTAAGTTCAAATATCGTTTTTTATCTGTTTAATGAAAAATATCTAGTGTCATTACGGACTCAAAACGGGATGAAACACGTTGTGCCTTTGTATGTGGCCATCATCCACCTTTGTCAACTGGGAGTGACCTAAATGCCACTTGGCCCCAATTGCTCTGTTGCTGAGTCGTTGGATTTTTAAAGGCCCTCGCCCTTGAAGTGCTTCCAGCACTATCTGGAAGAGTCAGCATCATATGGGAAAATGTGGCGGCTGGTTCGAGCACAGCAAGGCCCAACAAACAACTGTGAGATACCTGACCAGATAATCTGTTTGATTATGTTAGTGAAGGGATGAATGTTGTCCAGGGAAATTTCCCGCTCATCATTGAAATCGTGCTACCGGGAGTGGTAGGTGTGCCCTCCGTTTAATATCTCATCTGAGAGCCACACCTTCAACAGTGCAGCACTCCCTCAATCCCGAGATGTACACTGAACTATCGAACTGGATTATGTAATCAATCTCTGGAGTGGAGTTTGAACGCAGAAACTTTGGATTCGGTGGTGGGTACCTTTCACTGGGCCAAGATTGATGCCCAATCACTCCATAAATATTTAGATATTACTATGGGTACATGAAGCTCAATTAGTAAACAAGACATTGAGTTCAAGTGATCTTCAGCTACAGCTGATTTCCCTTGTGGCTAGGCCTTTGGAGCAGGATGGAAAAGATGATACTAAATGTTTAATTACTTTAACTTTACAAGTTAATTGCAATAAACGAACAGTCTCTAATCTCCAGCTAATTGTAGCACTAGTTGACAGGAGTGGTCTCCTGGGAAAAGTAGTCATTTTTAGCACAGTATATTATGATAATTGGATACCATTACACACATAGTAAAGTTATTAGGCACTACAATAGGTGCTTAAATCTATTAAGGGCCTTTCCCCTCCTCTCTCTGTAAAAGCCCCCAGCTCCACAACCTCTTCAGATGTATTACTTCCATCAATTCTGATCTCGTGTGTCCCATTTCCCTTCAAATCACCCTTGTTGCCTGAGGTGTAGCATTTCAAAGATGCATGACCTTTTGAAAAGGCTTCTCCTCATATCAGTCCTGTATGATCAACCCGTTTTTAAGACGCTCCTTAAAATCAATCTCCGGGACCAAACTTTTGCATAAGAAATTGGAATAGAAGTAGGCCATTTGGCCCTTCCAGCTTGCTCCGCCATTCGCCAAGATTGTCAAATCCACCTTCCTGCACTATCCCTACATTATTTAATTCCCTCAGAATCCAAATATCCATTGACTTCTATGTTGAATATAGCATCAGCTGCCTGAGGTATAGGATTTCAAAGATTCACAGCCCTTTTGAAGAAATTTCTCCTCAGATCAATCTAAGTGATCAACCCTTTATTCTGGGACTGTGAATTTTCTCAACATCTCCCCTGTCGAGCCCCTTAAGAGTTTTATATCTTGCAATTAGCTTACCTCTTATACTTCTAATCTCCAAGGAACATAGGCCTAGTCTGCTCGATGTCCCTCATAGAACAATCCCCTCACACCAAGAACCAAAATCGTGAACCTTCATTGCATTCTCTCATCATTTTCAGGTAAGGAGACTAAAGCTGCACACAGTACTCCGGGTCTGGCCTTACCAATGACCCGTATAATTAATAATAATTCTTCACTCTTATATCCTGTGTAACAAAAGCTGACACTTGCCTTCCTAATTGCTTGCTGCATCTGCATATTAACTTTCTGTGATTCATGTACAAGGACAGCCAGGTCGCTCTGAATGCAAACATTTCTCAGTCTCTCACCAGTCAAAAAATATTCGGCCTTTTTATTTTTCTTATCAAAGGGTTTAATTCTACACTTCTCCACATTAAATTCCATCTGCCATGTTCTTGCTCACTGAACCAAGCTGTCTGGGTCCCCCTGCAGTTTCTTTGCATCCTGCGGACCATTTCCTTTCATGCTTCACCCTGTATAATCAAACTGGGATACATTAAACTCAGTCCCTTCATCAAAGTTGTCGATATAGATTGTAAATAGCTGAAGCCCAAGTACTGATCCTTGCAGTATCCCAATAGCTACAGTTTGCGAACCTCTTTATCCTTACTGTCGGCTTTCTGACTGTTAGCCAATCTTCATGCCAAGCTAATATATTACCCCCAATCCTCTGCGCGTTAATATTTTGTAATAACGTCTTGTGTGGCCCCTTAGTGGATGTTCTTTTGAAAATCCAAATATGTGACATTCATTATCTAGCCGGCTCGGTGCATTGTCAAGTTCTGACAAATTTATTAAACACGAAAAATACCCCACCTAATATCTCTGTATTTGGCTTCATATCCATCTATGTTTGATAGCACCTTGAATCCTGTTGCGACCTTAAATGGTTAGATAATCATTATGATGTCGCGGTTACCAGCAGTCTGTAAATCCTGATTTGACCTAGTGTACCTGCAAACACTATGTATCACATACATACAAACCCAGTAAAAGGAACATCTATACCAATCACCTGAATCTTTCATGTTAATCGAATCCCACACAGTTACAGAGACCAAGTTGGAAGTGTGACAACTAACAAGGTTCAAGGGTTGTTGCGACCTTTTGGAAACTTTGTCCTGCAATTGGATCCTGATGCTAAAAAAGGTAGATCAGCGTACTCAGGACAGTGAAGCACTTGGCTCCCGGCAGCACTCTTGTTCATCAAAACAAGGCAGATTCAAGCATTAATGCAGAATTTGAGTGCATAATCATGGATGGTACTAAGAGGTGCATTTCCTCAGACAACATATTAAATTGTTGCCCTGTTTGTTTTGTTGATGCAGATGGTTATCAAAGATCTTAAGACCATAAGATATAGGAGCACAATTAGGCCATTTGGCCCATTGAGTCTGCTCTGCCATTCAATCATGGCTGATAAGTTTCTCAACCCCATCCTCCCATCTTTTCCCCATAACCTTTGATCCCCTTACCAATCAAGAACCTATCCATCTCTGTCTTAAAGACACTCAATGACCTGGCCTCCACAGCTTTCTGAGGCAAACAAATTTCACTGATTCTCCATCCTCTGGCTGAAGAAATTCCTCCTCATCTCGGTTCTAAAGTGTCGTTCCTTTACTCTGAGGCTGTGACCGCGGGACTAGGACTCCTACCAATGGAAACATCTTTCCCACATCCACTCTATCCAGGCCTTTCGTTATCCTGTAAGTCTCAATGAGATCCCCTCTCATCCTTCGAAACTCCATCGAGTATAAACCCAGAGTCCTCAAAGCAGTACAGCGAATTTTCCTGCTATCCTGACTAACAGTTTTCCTTTAATCAGTATTGCTGTGTCTGGAACCTTGAGGGCAAAATAAAAGATGGCATTTGAAGTCATTCATTGTACATGAAACATTGAGGTGCGATAAGGTGCCATATAAATGCAGGGCTTTTTAAAAATTAGGACCAGACCAGTTCAGATGCAGTTTCTTCCATTAAGGGGCTTCCATCTTGCTCAAATGTTTCTTTAAATAGACAATCAACAACATCTACATCAATACTAAACAAAATATTACAAATGCTGGCTAACTGAAATAAAAATAGAAATGATGGAAATACTCAGCTATATTGATGAAGGGCCATCATCAACCTGAAATGTTAATTCCGTTTCTCATATTTTGAAAATATGATTTTTCGACTTTCAACTGACAGGAAATTTTGTGATTTGAAATGAGACGGAACAAGCAGCTTGAAAAGTACTTACAAATGCAAGGCTGCCTTCAAAGATGGCGGTGTAAAAACAAACAAGGCACCCACAGCGGAGTGTGAAGAGAGGGGCTTTTCCTATTAATCAGAGACCCATTGAAACCTGCCACTGTCTCAGGAAGAGTGCTGGATGTTGGAACAATGGCTGCCACAGACAGACCCACTCAAAACCCTTTGGAAATGCACAATGGGTGAGGTATAACAGGCCAGGCTGCAGACACTGATTGCAAGTGACACAGGAAGAGTCACAGGGTAAGTTCTCCTGGAGGAAACAGACTGAAAAGCCAAGCTCTCTACCTCTCTCTCTTTTGGACTGTCTCCCAGTTCAAAAAAACCAAGTCAGAAACCTACCATATCTTGTAATAAATGCAGTATCTTCTACAGCTGACTGCATCCAAGAAACCAGCTAACCTAAATTGGCCACAATGTTTAAAATCTATGCCTCAAGGGAAATCAAAGGACAATTAAATGTATATTCCTTTACCTTCCTTATTAGTCTCTAACTCCTCTTATTTCTGAAACCTGTATGTGTGACGTCACATTTTTATTATTTTTATTGGGTTTAGTGCTTAATAGATTTGTTCTTTAACTGGAGAAAATCTTGTTGATTGGTTCCTTATTGCTCAATAAATAGTTAAGTACATTCTGATTTGGAAAAAGGCATATCCTTGTGAAAGGAAACTTCGACCTTTGTTGTGACCAACCCAAGAAGTTGAATAGAGGGGGGAGCCAGTTCCCACCTGGTCACAGCACTCGCCACAGATGCTGCCCAAGCTGCTGGGTATTTCCAGCCTTTTCTGTTCTTAGTACTTGCATCAAAACCAATTACAATCAAAACTGAAGTAAGGCGCTATCCAGAATCCAGATTTAACCTGCTTTGGCAGTGCTCTGTCCCGCTTCTGGTAAGAAGTCTAACAACACCAGGTTAAAGTCCAACAGGTTTATTTGGTAGCAAAAGCTTTCGCTAGTGGCTTTTGCTACCAAATAAACCTGTTGGACTTTAACCTGGTGTTGTTAGACTTCTTACTGTGTTTACCCCAGTCCAACGCCGGCATCTCCACATCACCGCTTCTGGTTGCCAAGAAAGGAGAGAGTCATTCAGTGATGAAGGCAGCATGGAGCAAAGCAGTGAAGCTGATCCTTAGTGTCAGGTGCCTGACTTGTATGGAAAACTGGAGAAAATTGAGCTTATCCAGCTGGAAAAGATTCATCCAAGAGGAGGTTGTATAAAAGTGACGGAAGTAAGCACGGTGGCACAGTGGTTAGCACTGCTGCCTCTCAGCGCCAGGAAGCCGGGTTCGATTCCCAGCTTGGGTCACCGTCTGTGCAGAGTCTGCACGTTCTCCCCGTGTCTGCGTGGTTTTCCTTCTGGTGCTCCGGTTTCTTCCCACAGTCCGAAAGACGGGTTGGTTAGGTGCATCAGCCATGCTAAATTCTCCCTCAGTGTCCCCAACAGGTGCCGGAGTGTGGCGACTCGGAGATTTTCACAATAACTTCATTATTAAGGTAAGCCTACTTGTGACACTAATAAATAAACTTAAACTTAAGTGGTATGGAGAAGTTTAAGCCAGAATACTGCTTTAAAACGAGTGGTGTGTGTAAGACAAGGAGATGTGGCAAAAAGTAACTTTAGGAATGTTGTCAAAGGACTCCCATTGTAATCAATACATGGAATGGGCAAGTCAGAATGGGCCAAATGGCCAACCTCGTATGTTTGTATCTTATAATCCTATTTATTCCCTGGCCTCAGTTTTTATTTTGGGTTGTGGGAGCTTCGCTATCATGCAATTCATTAGAATTTAGTGGAAGAAGTGGTTCTGAAAATTAGATGCAAATGGCTATCCTGCAGGCATGGAAACACACATAAGGTGCTTACTCTGCTAACATTTCAAAAAGGAACCAAGGTTGGTAACATGAAACTCAGTTCTGTTTGGATTAGTTCAGGCTCAATGCCTGAAAGGTCACGTAAGTGATGCTTCCACAGCCCAAGCTTCTATCGTCTGTCAGAGAGTCTTGATAACTCCGCCAAACCACCAGGCTTTCGATGGCAAATTCTGGAGGCAGGTAGGTAGTTGACTCTTAAATCCCACTTGACGACAAAAGTAAACGTTCCCCAGGAGGTGGACTGCAGAGCATCCATCAAGAAATGTATTTTTTTTATTGGAATTTTTCTGCCTCAGTGTGACAGCACCATCTCAATTTTTGTATGGCTGGCTGACTGACTGACCAAAAGTATCTCCATCTGACAGATCTCGGAATGCACACTTGGCAAATGCATCCTCCCATTCAAATTCCTCTCGGAGTCGGGGGCGGAAGGGGGACTGGTCCGTGTCTCATTATGCTCTGCAGTCAGAAGAAAAATATTAAACAAGATGTAAAATGTGCAAGTTATTTCTAATTTTGGAGCGATTTACTCGATGACACAGATCCTGCAGCAATGGAAAGATTTCCGCAGAAGTTGTCGAACGCAAAGCTAAGTTTCTTTTTAAATTGTTCCATCCCAAGTGGCCCCAGGATGTTAGCCAAGAGAGCAGGTTTTGGACATCTGTGTATATTTACATTTACATCTGCTTTCCCTTTGAGAAGAGATTGGAAAGGGCACGATACTGAAAGTTTAATTACACGATGTTATCAAAACACTTCTTCAATTTGACTTCAATAAACTAAGATTCCTCATGTTCCAGTACCTGCAGCCATCAAGTGACAGGTATTGCAGACAACAAAACTGGTATCATATAGTGCCTAAATATAAGAAACTTCCTGTGGCGCCTCAGAGGCACAATTGTCATTAAATTCAAAAGAGGGAACGATGTAAACCATGATGGGAGAGTTAGTAAGAGAACTGAAAGCTTGAATGAAAAGAAGGGTTCTTCTTAACATTTTTGAACACAGAGAGAAGTGAAGTGCTGGAGAGGTTTAGGATCAAGGTCGCTGATTGCTCAGAAATTAGCGATGGAAAAAAAGCAATGGGATGCATCTCTGGCCAGAGTTTCAGGAACAAAGGAGGTGGAAGGGAATGCAAGCAAGCTGGTTACAGAGGTAGAGCAGGGTTCTGGAAGGGTTTTGAAGATGAGGCCAAGGATTTTGAATTCCAGCTTTTGGAATTGGTTTTCCAGGAATTGGAGCAGCACAGTGGTTAGCACTGCTGCCTCACAGCGCCAGGGTCCTGGGTTCAATTCCCAGCTTGGGTCACTGTCTGTGCGAGTCTGCACGTTCTCCCTGTGTCTGCGTGGGTTTCCTCCGGGTACTCTGGTTTTCCTCTTCAGTCTGAAAGGCGTGCTGGTTAGGTGCGTTGGCCATGCTAAATTCTCTCTCTGTGTAGGGGCCAGGCTATGGTGACTAAGGGATTTTCGCTGTAACTTCATTGCAGTGTTAATGTAAGCCTACTTGTGACACTATTAAATAAACTTTAAACATTGAAAGGTGTTGGGGTACAGGGTGAGAATGATGAGCAAACATGAACAAATACAGGCAGGGGACACCTATTTTGGACAAGTTGAAGGTTATAGGGGATGGGTGACAGCAAGTGGGGGGGGGCACCAAATGGAGAATTGACATTTAGATATGGCAAGAGCACACGCACGGGTTTCAGTAGAAACTGTGGTTGTAGAAGTAAATAGGATGTGGAGTTTGAAGCTTAGCTAAGGGTTGAGCGGGTAAGGAAAGTTTTCAATGGTGCAATATAGCTTGAAAGAGTGGCCAGAGGGAGTTGAAGTCAGTGGTAAGGTAGCAAAATTCAAGGTAGTTGGCTGCAGAATGTGGGTGTAAACTCCCCAGTGTTCCTTTGGAAGATGCTGACTCATCTGTCTTACTATATTACAAAATCCACCACAACTCTGAGAGAGGGGAACCCAGTTAGCTTTCCCAGACTGGCTTACGAACAAAGATCACAAGCGCACCGGATGGTTCTGACTGCCAGACTCCTGTCACAATGCCAGCAAGACTCCAGCAGACCTCAGTCTTTTCTCATCAGCCAGATAAGGGGCATTGCTTTTGTATATGGCTAACGACAAGAGGTGGGGCTGAGGTTGAGGTCGGTATAGCTGACATAGACTGAGGGCAGCCCTGTGAGCTTCTTTTCCTGTGCACTTTCCAGATGTAGAATCATAGAAACCCTACAGTGCAGAAGGAGGCCATTTGCCCCATCTAGTCTGCACTGGCAACAATCCCACCCAGGCCATATCCCCGAAACCCCACATATTTACCCCGCTAATCCCTCTAACATACACGTCCTGGGAAACTAAGGGGCAATTTAGCATGGCCAATCAACCTAACCTGCACATCTTTGGAGTGTGGGAGGAAACCCACACAGACACGGGGAGAACATACAAACTCCGCACAGACAGTGATCCAAGCCGGCATCCAAGCCTGACGCTGTGAGGTAGTAGTGCTAACCACTGTGCCGCCTGTGTGAGGTAGATGGCCACTAGAGAGATATCTGTAGTGACATGGGCCCCTTCCAGCTGTGTGCTGAGTAAACCTTGCGGCTGCGCCTGCAAGCTCTAGTAAGTCAGCACCAACTACTACTATTTCACTGTAAGCAGCGGGATCGTACGTGTTCATTTTTCAGGCCAAATTCCTGACTGCCTATATCAGTGTAAAAATCAATTTTGGTATTTGCTGCTTTCCATCTCCTATGGTGATGTTGATAAATATATCCAGCAGATAATTTAGAACGCATCAGCGATCAAGGAAGCTTGCTGATAATTGCTCATAGGTCTTTGTAATGTCACAGTTGCTTCTTCATGACATTTTAAAGTAACTGTGAAGACTCTGGATTATTGCAATACCCAAGACTCACATGCAAGTTTAAACATTTCATTTTGTGCCGGACTGAAGAAGTTACTCAGAAGCAGCCAGTCTTTTGATTTGTGAATGCTGCCTATTTGACTGTACAGCTGAGGTTAGGTTTGGTCACCAATCTGCTGTGAGGGGGCAGGTCAGTCACTAAAGGTTTTCAAGGAGGTGCTGTATCTCCATTTTTACAGACTTTTCTATGTTAAAGCTTATTTATTATCATCACAAGTAGTCTTACATTAACACTGCAATGAAGTTACTGTGAAAATCCCCTTGTCGCCACACTCTGGCGCCTGTTCGGGTACACTGAGGGAGAATTTAGCATGGCCAATGCACCTAACCAGCACACCTTTTGGACTGTGGGAAGAAACCGGAGCACCTGGAGGAAAAGCACACAGACACGGGGAGAATGTGTGGACTCTGCACAGACAGTTGTACCAAGTTCCAAGTTGTACCAAGTTCAGCTGGGTTTCTTGGAGTTGAGAAGGCCACATTCATAAGGTAAGGGTTTTTATAGCACTGCTTGTGGGCCAGGATGAGCTGGGCGTTTGTATCCAGGCCTACGGGACTTGCCTCCTATCCTCGCCATGATCAGCTGAAATCTCCTCGCTCCTTAGTTTGAACTGCTCCTGTTTTCTCTGGACAACCCACTGGTCTTGGGGCTAAAGGGATACGGGGAGAAGGGGGGGAATCAGGAAATTGAATTTGATGATCAGCCATGATCAAAATGAATGGTGCAGCAGTCTCGAAGGGTCGAATGGCCAACTCTTGCTTCTAGTTTCTATGTTTCTATCGCCTCACACAGCATCAATCTCCAGAATCTCTCTCAACCACAAACTGCCCCAGTGACCTCTGTCCACCTCACCCACCGCATCCCACTCCCACCCCCATATCTCCCCCTGACTGGCAAAAGGAAAACCCAGTGAAAACATTTGAAATGTGCCTTCATATTAACTTCAGCAGGACATCTGGAAAACGTATAGAACATAGAAAGCCACAGCACAAACAGGCCCTTCGGCCCACAAGTTGCGCCGATCACATCCCCACCTCTAGGCCTATCTATAGCCCTCAATCCCATTAAATCCCATGTACTCATCCAGAAGTATCTTAAAAGACCCCAACGAGTTTGCCTCCACCACCACCGACGTCAGCCGATTCCACTCACCCACCACCCTCTGAGTGAAAAACTTACCCCTGACATCTCCTCTGTACCTACCCCCCAGCACCTTAAACCTGTGTCCTCTCGTAGCAACCATTTCAGCCCTTGGAAATAGCCTCTGAGAGTCTACCCTATCCAGACCTCTCAACATCTTGTAAACCTCTATCAGGTCACCTCTCATCCTTCGTCTCTCCAGGGAGAAGAGACCAAGCTCCCTCAACCTATCCTCATAAGGCATGCCCCCCAATCCAGGCAACATCCTTGTAAATCTCCTCTGCACCCTTTCAATGGCTTCAACATCTTTCCTGTAATGAGGTGACCAGAACTGCGCGCAGTACTCCAAGTGTACTTTGAAGACTCTTCAACACCACCCGCCCTCCAACTCCCACCCTCCTAGCCATAATGTTCCCTCCCCATCTCCCAGCAGCGGGCGGCACGGTGGTACAATGGTTAACACTGCTGCCTCACAGCGCCAGGGACCCGGGTTTGATTCCCGCTTGGGTCACTGTCTGTGTGGAGTCTGCACATTCTCCCCGTGTTTGCATGGGTTTCCTCCAGGTGCTTCGGTTCCCACAGTCCAAAAGACGTGCTGGTTAGGTGCAATAGCCATGCTAAATTCTCCCTCGGTGTACCTGAACAGGCGCCGGAGTGTGGCGACTAGGGGATTTTCACAGTAACTTCATTGCAGTGTTAAAGTAAGCCTACTTGTGACAATAATACATGAACTAAACTAAATATGAGGAGGCACTGAGTGATTACATTATTGCTGGTGAGTTGAGATCCAACGGCCTCATCATTGAAACAGTCCTAAGTAAGATACACAGCCCTATTGCATATTCTTTCCGTACAGTTGTAGATATTGTACTCTTGATGATGGAGAAATTTTCCTCAGAGAAATGAGAGAGTTCAGTACGTCAAAAGAACATGCAATTAATCTGCTAATTAAAAGAACTGAGCAAGGTTTTGTGAATAGTTGAGCCTCCATCTTTTATCTGTTTTGTCACATGAATACACAGCTGTCTGTAGAACAATACAAATCCGGGGTTTCTGTCAGGGAGCATGGTTGCAAAGATAACCAAACACAGGTTCATAATCTTTACTTTCATATTCATATTTACATTCGAGGCAGTCTATTATCTCAGAGACAATAAAGTGGAAACGGGTGCTGGCCTGAGTCTCAAAAGGAAATGTTAAAAACAATCAAAAAAAGGGAACATTTCAGTTCATATCCGATTGTACCACATATGGACATATCCAGCTTACTGTCATTTATGGCTACATTGTGTGTACAATGCTTGATTAGCACTATGCTCTGTATTATCCCAAATGATTATTGTGGAGGCATCGGTGGTTCACAAGGAGACGGGATCATTAAATTAAATCTATAAATGAATTGACAATTTTTTTCGCTGGTTTCTGATAAGTTAATACCGCTCAGTACTGATTAAGAGGGAGGTTTATTTTGACTTGATACAGTCACAATTATAAAGGTTACAGAGATTCTTGTTATCCTATTATAATTCGGTCTTCATTTACCAGCACTGGGTCAGATGGCAGGACTGAAGATTTTTTTAAAAAAAGAATCTTTGGGTGGTGAGGGGAACAAAATAAAAGTAGTTTGGATTTATTTCTTGCTGGACCAGAGATCTAATGGGACAGCAAGTGTTCCTTACACAGTGGTGTATTTGCTTGCTGCAGAATTGTAGAAGGATAAATACTTTGGGTGAAGAAAATTGCTATTCCGTTGCGCTAAATAATTTACATTCATTTGGTGAATTTATTCCTGATAGCCTGTCGTAGGTGGTGGACCTGTGGGAATATTGTATGGGATCTCCAAAGGTGGGAGTACAGGGGAATGCCAACACTGCTGGTCTCTATACACTTGTACATTAGAGATGGGGAGAGTGAATTTTGTGAATATCAGAACTGTGCACATTGCAGCAAGTTGAATTCTGCATAATCATAGAATGCCTGCAATACAGAATGAGGCCATTTGGCCCATCGAGCCTGCACCAACAACAATCCCACCCTATCCCATGAATTTACTCTGCTAATCCGCCTGAAACCAGGATCAATTTAGCGTGGCCAATCAACCTAACCCGCACATCTTTGGACTGTGAGGGGAAACCGGAGCACCTGGAGGAAACCCATGCAGACACGGGGAAAATGTGCAGACTCCGCACAGACAGTGACCCAAGCCGGGAATTGAACCCGGATCCCTGGTGTTGTGAGGCAGCAGTGCTAACCACTGTGCCACCATGCCTGCACAAAGGACATTAGTGAACCAGGTGGGTTTTTCCGACAATCGACAATGGTTTCATGGTCTTCAGTAGATTCTTAATTCCAGATTTTTTTAAATATTGAATTCAAGTTCCACCAGCTGCCATGGTGGGATTTGAACCCGGGTCCCCAGACCATGAGCTGAGTTTCTTGATTGATAGTCTAATGATAGTAGCACTAGGCCATCGCCTTCCCTTGCCCTTTGTTCAAAATCCTATTACCCAGATGGCGACCTTGGCAGGTATTTCCAAGGTTGTGGATCTAGTGAGGTATTTATGGAGTAATTGTAATGTGTAAATCAATAGGGAATGGCCTCTGATTTGCTAGTGTGGGCTCTATTTTGCTAAATGACTTCATAATATTATGAGTGAAGCCTAAACACTGTTAGTCATTGGAGGTCTGGAGAAAACTGAGTACAGTCAGAGAAGTACGCTCAATCTACAAGAACATGTGGTACGTTCTGGACATCTGTAAGACTTTTACCAACAGTTGAGTGCTGAAGGTAGAAAGAGGAAAATTCTACTTGATACCACCTGGTCCTGTACTATCCAGAATTGAAGCACGTACCTGTTCGTGCAGGATAGTCGAGTACCCGGGTACTTGATCGTCTGATATAAATAGCATTCGGGAGCACAGCTAACTATCCAGATGTAACTGGAAACTCTTGCTGATGGTTATATTTCCTAATTAGTCAGATCCAATGTATGAGGAATGGGAAAATGAATATTCTTTTTATTGGAATTTGCAGTGTGTGAGACATTATTGCCAAAATTCCCAGAATTTATTTTTCTCCTTTGAACAGCATAAAGTCTATGGGCGGGGTTTTCCGGCTGCGCTCATCCCAAAGCTGGAAAATCGCCCCCCCCCCGAGGTCACTGGACCTTTGCATGGTTTCTTCCTGCCCCCCCCACCCCACTCCCCACACCAGCGAGAGGGCGCACCCACCGCAGTGAGAGACACTGCGGAGGGGGGAGGAAATTCCCACCCACTGTTTCCCTCCAGTACTTTAACCTATCCAATCCAGCATCCTTTGATTGCACCAGCCTGTCCCCTTGGTCATGCTAAACATCAAAAGTATCCTTGTGCTTTGGCCTCAGGAGGTGTTGTGATTGCCATTGAAACTTCCGCTGAGAATTAGTCCATTTCTCCCGGGTTTCTGCCAATTCTTTCTGACATTACAGTGGCCAATCGCAAGGCCCAGTGGAAAATCCAGTTTGATTATTCTTTGTCAGATATGTGCATTCTGTATTGTAATTTTTTAAATATTTGGTAACATTCAGAATGGCATACAAACTAAAAACATGCTTAAACTATCAATATTAGAGCTAATTAATAACAAGATTCCGAAAGCCCTGCTTGTTTGGTTATACATACTTGAGGAAGCTTCTAATGAATATATTATTCTAATTATGGAGCATTGGAGCAATTTTGACCTTAAGTAATTATCTGGGGAATTAAGGGAGGCCACCTATATTCACTATTTTTTTTTGAAACGCGTTTTATTATGTTCGTTCATATTTTATGAAGCTATTACATATTAATATGTATATTTTATGAAGAAATGGCATGTTTAAGAGTATGTTCACATAGATAATTTATGAATCCATTGTACATTTAGATACATCATTGTGCATATTTTATGACTATAGACTGTTCCATACCTAAACTACATGGTGCCTGCTTGGGGTGTTGTGGGGTGGGGGGCGGGGGGAGGGGAGGGGTGTTGGTCGTGTGTCAACATTCTTATTTGCAAATGCTGTTGCAAACCAACCACAACTTGGATCTTGTCAGGATCAGGATCCTGTGTGGATCTCTTTGTTTCCAATGGTACCGCTTCCTTGAGCTGCTGTGTATTAAATTGATGCATAGTATGTAGGTCGCAAGAGTCAGTGACAAAACCAGCTTTACTACAAGTGGCACTTATTTGTGGTTTCGTAAAAGGGTTAAGGTGGCACAGTGGCTAGCACTGCTGCCTCATTGCGCCAGGGACCTGTGTTCAATCCCTGCCTTGGGTGTGGAGTTTGCACGTTCTGTGTGGGTTTCCGCTTGGTGCTCTGGTTTCCTTGCACAGTCCAAAGATATGCAGGTTCGGTTGATTGGCCATGCTAAATTGCCTCTTAATGTCAAGGGGATTAGCAGAGTAAATGTGAGGGGTTACAGGAATAGGGCCTGGGTGGAATTGTCGTTGGCACAGGCTCGATGGGCCGAATGGCCTCCTTCTGACCTGTTGGGATTCTATGATTCAGTGATTCTAACTCAAAAGACAAGGGGAAGGAAAGCTACCTACATACATGATTGATTTTTTTCCTACTGGAAAGTCTGTTTGACTCTATTGCTGCAGAACCTTCGCTCACGACAGGCCATTCCACCTAAAGCAGCCTCTCCAAGTATAAATCCCTGTTTCAGTCGAGCTCTTGATTCTTACTGACAGTTCTCTCAGTCTTCTCAGCCTCAGCCTGTGATCACACTTCTGTTCGATTGATACACAAAGGCAGCCTGCTTCTAATGATCTTTTTTGAAGAGTTTTTCAAACGTCTCCTTCTCAGAGTGTTGATGCCAGCCTACTGCACATTCCAGGGTTTGAGTGCTTTGATCATTTCCATCAACAGCATCATTCAGGTGGGCGGCTGGCAATGTTTCCTTAAGGAGGACTGTGATAAAAGACATTTGAAGTTATTACCTGAAGCACTGACATATTCCAGTTGCTAATTCATTTACCTGCTGTGTGTTTTCCTGCCCCCACTACAGGCACTATATCATAAAATGCATTTCTCTTTTAGTTCTGAGAGTACTGAATGACATTTGTTGGATGAATCAAAGTGAGGTAAGAATAAATGAGGTTGTGTTTTGAAACCTATAACAAATTGATTTATTACTGTTATTGTGTTGCAGATGGGGTACTGGGTTAGTTCTGTTTTATACCACTCCTTCCATCCAATGTGTCTGGATTTTCAGATTACATAAGAGTGCTGGCGGAGTGAACTCAGACCTTTATTTATGAGTCCACTGTACAGCCGTGCATGAGCCTTTTTATTACCATTGGTACTCATTTGAGGAGGGGACAAAAACTAGATTTAAATCAATGCTAACCTTTGAGATATTAAAATAGAGATTTTCATGTTCCCATTGTGGGAAGAACATCTCCGGTCACTCTTTGTACAGACATTATAAAGGAGTTCATGAATTTTTTTTCTTTATTTGGTGTCCCTGGTGAAGTTGTGAAAGGAAAAGTTTATTCCAGAATTATTAAACGGGGAAACTCTACAAAAGTGCCTTCATACATAAGCAACCAGAGGAGTTAATCCTCCGTGATGCCCATACACCTATCAATCCCAGCACCGGTTCCTGCAGCGATTGGCAATGGGAGAGTTCTCGGTCATGAGATGGTTAATCTCCACATACCATTCCCTTCGTAAGTAAACTAAGTAAAGGGAACAAGTTTGACTTCTTGTCAGCTGGCTGGCATCCAGAACATGCCAATGAATTGTTGCTGCAGATGTTCTTTCTCTTTACTGGGGTTCTCCCCAGAGCCCTGTGTCTGGCTTTCACAGAGGCACTCAGTGAAGGAAGGTAATGAGAAACAGAACAAGCCTGTTGCACAGTCCTGGGCTCAGTATTTACATGTTTTCTGGAGCAATTAGTTTAGGGCTGCCTATGTATTTTTTTTCCACCCCTGGCCACCCTAAATGTTAGTGAATAAGGGGTGCCACAGAGGATGTGGCAGGGTGTTCCTAATCCCCTGATCTCAGCTGGAGTCTCGGGTGAAACAAAGGGACATAAATCAGGTGTTTTGCCGAAGGAGCACTGGACAATTGATTGGGGGCCACACGTCTCTTGATTTAGGAAGCTTCAGGCAAGGGATGAGGCTAGCCCATTGCACTGGGGGTGTGCAGACGCCTGCGATCGTGGTTTGCCTCAGCTAGGTTAGAATAAAGGCTATGGGGAGCCAATGATGTAAAACCGAGGCTTTACCTGATGCAATTTTTCAAATCCATCTCGGCCTTTTGAAGCATCAGATCAAGCCCGGGAGGGGGTGCAATGCCTCATCCTGTCAGCTTGGACCATGTTTAATTGAGCCCAGGAAGGGATGCAATGTCTTGTCTTGTCAGCTTGGATCTGGTTTGTCCCTCATGCAGGGACCATGATTGGACTTAATTTGAATGGGCTTTTTTGAATACAAATAAAGTACCGAAAGGTACCAATAAAAAGTCAGGTGTTTTGCCAAAGGAGCATTGGACAATTGAATGGGAGGCCACACATCTCAAGATTTAGGAAGCTACACCAAATGAGTTGTGCCTGGGGAGGGACGTGACAACAGAACTATCGATGGACCACAAAGCAAGGTCTACTGCGAATGCAGTGACTAAAATACTTGATTGACATGTCCAGGCAAAACATCCATTTCTGTGTCATCATGCTAACAAGTGGAAAATTACGCAGAGAGGGTAAGGGTGTCACTGGTTCTTATGCTGGTGGCATCATTTTGTTTATATCTGCAAGCAGGTTTTATCCCAGAGTAGGGATAAGCTTCAGTGGGGGATGGGGCGTGTGGTGGGGTACAGGTGGCGAGGGGTGTGGGTTGGAGAGGAAAAGGAGAGGAGTGCAGTTGGGTTGGTTGGAATCAGATCACTAAACCATCTCGCAGTTGGGCAAAGATTTGCAACATTCAGTTGCTAAAGGAGTGACATTTTTAAAGAAGTACTTAAATAAAAAGGACGGAGGGCCTAATCTGGCTGCACGTTCCATTAATCCAGATGCTTCCAAGATAAAATGCTTGCGTATTGCAGCCTATGCACTAGCTAATTGACATTCTGCAACTTTGCAACCAATACAAACAGTTTATAGTTCCCTAGTTAATAGAGAGAGTGCACTGCACACTCCTTGTTCAACATACTGATAATTTTTGTATGGTTCCAAAAGTCAACATTGTGGAGAATATCTTTAGTTTGCTGATTCAATAGAATTCACTATACCTTACAATAACATAGTATGGGAGCTGATCTTCAAGGGTAATAACTATTTACAGGGCATTTATTCACAGATTCTTGGATTACACTTTCCTATTTTGAAGGTGGCATTATTGAATGCAAAATCTACTGTTCTTTTATAAGGTAATGAACCTCTGCCTTGACTCTAATGCTGCATTATTGGCTTATAAAGATTTCTGAGGTTTTTCTTTATTAGGTGTTAATTGATTCGATCGGTCATGGTCTGATTGAATGGCAGAACAGACTCGAGGGGCTGAATTTCAAAGTGCAAGTAAACCTCAAGAACCCACCCATGCAGCCATCCTTAGGCTGGAATTGTCTGACTTTGCCCGCCGCTCAGTCCCACTACTGAGAATGGTGTTTTGGCTGAGTGCCAAAGTCTCTATTCTCACTGGCAGTGGTGGCAGGGCGAACGAGGTCGGAGAATCCCAGCCATAATGTGTGATCTGGAACATATCAGCAAACCATTTTACCAAGGGGGACAAAGTGGCCACCCTCCAAATGTGTTGTTTTCTTGCACAATGTTCACACATGCAGGCATTGTTGCAAGGAATTGAAAGTAGGAGCATAAAATCATAAAATACCTAGAGTACAGAAGGAGGCCATTCGGCCTATCGAGTCTGCACCGACCACATTCCCACCCAGGCCCTATTCTCACAACCCCGCACACTTACCCCGCTAATACCCCTGACGCTAAGGGTCAATTTAACATGGCCAATCAACCTAACCCGCACGTCTTTGGACTGTGGAAGGAAACCGGAGTGCCCAGAGGAAACCCACGCAGACATGGGGAGAATGTGCAGACTCCACACAGACAGTGATCCGAGGCCGGAATTGAACCTGGGTCCCTGGCGCTGCGAGGCAGCGGTGCTAACCACTGTGTCACCGTGCCACCCACAGGGATCAATATTTCACTGATCAGTCATCATTCCTATCTCTTTGTTCTCTCTCTCCTCTCTCCCTCATATTTCTAATCAGATCTGAGTCTGTTAGCTTTACAAGTTTACAGAACTGAAACGTCAGTACTGGTACAGCAGTGAATGCTGCCAAGGTGATCCCTGCTGCTCCATTTTGGAGTTAGGTGACCATTGACCCAGGAGTGGTACATTAAAGAAAATTTTAAATTTATTTTCAAATCCCCTGGAGTCTGTCATTGTTTTAAAAAGTTTGAAGAGGACTTTTAAGAGTTTGCACCAATGGTAAAGTGAATGTTTATACCTTTCCTGGATAATAAATAGTGATCCATGTGGCATGGTGACCCTTGACCTGGAAGCAATACCAGACATAGACAAAATGTGGCCAGAAACAATGAAGAGCTGGGAACACCAAGGAGTGATAGGAGCAGAGAGGTTGGAGGGTGATGGCAAACAGTATGTAGGTACAAAGAGAAAGCAGACAGAGAGCAGGGCACAGAGAATTCTTATGAGGAGAAAAAGCAAATCACTGAAGAAAATGGGGAGGCAATGGCCTAGTGGCATTATTGCTGGACTATTAATCTAGAAACTCAGCTGATGTTCTGGGGACCCGGGTTCGAGTCCCGCCACGGCAGGTGGTGAAATTTGAATTCAATAAAAAATATCTGGAATTAAGAACCTATTGATCATGAAACCATTGTTGGAAAAACCCATCTGGTTCACTAATATCCTTTAGGGAAGGAAATCTGCTATCCTTACCTGGTCTGGCCTACATGTGACTCCAGAGCCGCAGCAATGTGGTTGACCCTCAACTGCCCTCCAAGGACAACTAGAGATGGACAATAAATGCTGGCTGGCCAGTGACGCCCATGTCCCACATGAATAAAAAAAAAGGAAAAGGTCACTATTTCTGTTTGGCAGAAAAGGAAAAAGGTACCGAGTGCGGAGTATCAGCCTGGCTGAGATCCTCATGCATGTTCACAGATGAAGATTTTATTCTGATGGGAGCATGTTGGAATTGTTCATTACGCATTGAAACCATAAACCCAATTTACTGACACCTCCAACTCCCCCCTCCCCAATAAAGAAATTACCAATAAGATTCCACTTTTGTAGTTTTCACTTTAAACAGGAGTCAGAATCAATGCAACTTTCACATGAATTAACAGGTAAATGATACTTCAAATACAAAGTCATTTTCACTTTAAATAGTTGATATAACACAGATACATTACAAAGTGGGGGCGGCACAGTGGTGGGGGCAGCACAGTGGTGGGGGCGGCACAGTGGTTAGCACTGCTGCCTCACAGCGCCAGGGATCCGTGTTTGATTCCTGGCTCGGGTCACTGTCTGTGTGGAATTTGCACATTCTCCCCGTGCCTGCGTGGGTTTCCTCCGGGTGCTCCGGTTTCCTCCCACAGTCCAAAGATGCGCTGGTTAGGTGGATTGGCCATGCTAAATTCTTCCTCTGTGTACCCGAACAGGGGCTGGAATGTGGCGACTAGGGGCTTTTCACAGTAACTTCATTGCTGTGTTAATGTAAGCTTACTTGTGACTAATAAATAAAGTATGACTTACATAACCACAATTCACATCACTTCCCCACACAAAACTGCGTAGCGACACAGTTCTTAAAGATTTTTAAAAACTTTATTTATTAGTGTCACAAGTAGGCTTACATTAACACTGCAATGAAGTTACTGTGAAAATCCCCTCGTCGCCACACTCCGGCGCCTGTTCGGGTACACTGATGGAGAATTTAGCATGGCCAATGCACCTAACCAGCTCGTCTTTTGGACTGCGGGAGGAAACCGGAGCACCCGGAGGAAACCCACACAGACACAGGGAGAATGTGCAAACTCCACACACAGTGACCCGAGCTGGAGTGTGGTGACTGGGGGATTTTCACAGTAACTTCACTGCAGTAAGCCTACTTGTGACACTAATAAAAAAAAACATTTTCAAGGCTGAGATCGATAGATTTTTAATCAGTAGGGGAATTATGGATTATGGAGATAAGGCAGGAAAGAGGACTTGGTGAGTATTAGATCAGCCCTGATCTTATTAAATAGTGGAGCAGGCTCACAGGGCTGAATGGCCTACTCCTAATCCTATTTCGTATGCTCTTATGGTGAGTTAAGACAGTCAACAGAGTTTAGCATGACCAGTATAGTGGCACAGTGGTTAGCACTGCTGCCTCACAGCACCAGGGATCCGGGTTCAGTTCAGGCTTTGGGTGACTGTGTGGAGCTTGCATGTTCTCCCTGTGTCTGCATGGGTTTTTTCCTGATGCTCCGGAGTTTCCTCCCACAGCCCAAAGGTATGCAGGTTAATTGGATTGGCCATGGAAATTAAAGGCCTGCTGTTATCTACAATGTAGCTCGTAAACTTGTAGGTCAACTCAAAGTTTCTGTGGTTTCCTCCCACAGTCCACAGATGTGCGGGTTAGGTTGATTGGCCATGCTAAATTGCCCCTTCGTGTCAGGGGGATTAGTAGGGTAAATCTATGGGGTTACAGGGATAAGACCTGGGTGGGATTGTGGTTGGTGCAGGTTCGATGGGCTCCTTCTGCACTGTAGGAATTCTAATTCTATGCTAAAGTTGCCTCTTAAGTTGCCAGGATGTGTATTTGGTGGTAAATACATGAGGTTATGGGGATAGGGCCTGGGTGGGCTTCTGTTGGAGAGTTGGCGCAGACCGGATGGGCTGAATGGCCTCCTTCTACACTGTAGGGATGCTATGAACCTCTTGTTTATGGAGAGAGGAAGTGGGAGGCCAGCCAGAAGTACATTAGAACAGTCAAGTTTGTAGAGAGATAATTGTGGGCAATAATTATACAGATTAATCTTCATATGACTGATGCATTGAACAGTTTTTTAAAAATTTGTGATCTAGCTTTGAATCTTGCACCAACCAAGGTGAAAGCTTCATCTGCTGACTAAAGATCCTTAATGCAGTGCTGGAAAACTAACTGCATTTTCACAATGCATGCTATTATTAATGTGCAAATCATCCAGCAAATACAGGGATTAAGAAATACGCTGTGAGTTGCAAATCACTGGAACTTGCTGGTTGATTTATGGTACTCTGGCTTTTACTTTACACAGTTTCTCACCTCAACCTTCCCGTTATTTTTAAGAACTAACATGCCAGATTTAGATATTAATTGCCCATTAAATTCACCACAGAAAATTAAATTTTGTAATTAAGGAAGTAAGCTTTAATGATGTGACAGTTAGTACAGTGTCAATCAATTTCTCTGATCCAGAATGGGAACAACTTAATCTTCTTCCTGCGTGTAATCATGAAATGTTCTCTGTCTCAAGATAGGTCTGAGCCATAATGCCATGATCTCCACCGCAAGTAGGGCAAGGAGGCAGGTCCTGAATCCATCCCAGCCGGAATGGGGATTGAACCATGTGCTGTTGTCACCAATCCGGCGTAGCCAACTATGCCAAGTGCCCCTCCCCTCCCCGCAACAGGGCATCTAAGTTGCTGTGGCAACATGT